>NC_079450.1:38973702-39273702 GCF_903798145.1 Danio aesculapii | reverse complement strand
TCTAGGAACAGATGGAGTGTATTGAAGGGTGTACTCTGGGAAATCACCTCTAACATCTACAGACAACTAATGAGTCATTAATAAAGTTGGTTAGCCTCGTCTCCATCTGACCACATCCTCCAGTGAACTTCTCCACGTCTGTGTTCTCCATTATAAAGGCGGGGCTGGCAGACTTCAGCTAACGTGACCTGTCACTAGAGAATTCCCTTCATCTTCTCCATCTACAGAACTCACCACACACACCGATACCTGGTACAGACGTCATAGCGGTCAATACAACTACACCTACTTGATGTCTTAAAAATACACAATGGTGGACGAAGTAAACAAGTTAAGAACTGGGGTACAGATAATAACCTATTAAAATAGTACTTCATTAATAGTATAAAGTTCTTCAGAAGTGATTGATTTTTTTCTTTAAGTATAGCTCTATAGAAAATAACAAAAAAAAGATTCTAGATTTTTATGTTTTTGCCAGCCTAATTTCATGAGGAAACTTAAATATTTTATTTTATTGCCAGATAAGTGGCAAATTCCGTTGAATTTATACTAAATCAATTGTATTAGATAAAAATAATAATCATTTTAAAAAAAGGAGGAATGCACTAAATCCATACCCCTAAACCCAACCATCATTGGGGGGATGAGCAAACTGTACTGATCAAATCATATAAATTTATACAAATTAGACACTAAATCAAAAAGTTTGGAATTGCTGTGAGATTGTGCTGGTTTTGACAGAGCATTTACGTGAACATTTTAAGAATAGCACTTATTATATAACATTTAATGTGTACTACAGCATTTTTTTTGCTATAAGTAGTTGACTATTGATTTTTTTAAATCAAGCCTACACTTTTTTCAGACACAAATATCGACACGTCAAGCGTTTAATAGAGTAGACCTAAAAAGCTCACCACCTTTATAGCAATTTCGAGTGGATTACGTGCTTATGAATGACCACATCTGGTCCTGCATTAGCAACATAGGATTCACCAATCGCATGATTCCAAACTCATAATAAATCTTCATCTTAAAGAATCCCCCCTTCCACCTCTATTCCTTCCTCCTTTTTATTGACAGGCATGGCCCGGCGGCCCAGTGGTTAGCACAGTTCCCTCATAGCAAGAACACCATTGGTTCAAATCCTTACTTGGCAAGTAGACGTTTCTATGTTCTTCCCGTGTCCGTATGGGTTTCCCCCGAGTTCTCCGGTTTCCTCCAACAGTCCAAAGACATGCGACCTAGGTGAATTGATGAAACCAAATTGGCACCATTAATGAGCTCCTAATAAGCAATTCCTAATTGCCATTAGCCATAAATAAGCGGGGGAGTTCTCAAGACCTACCCCAGCTCAAACTCCCCTCTCGACTTAAGCCTAGTTCACACTACAGGATTTTAAGCCCGATTTGGAAGTTAACGAGCTTGCTGACAGATCAGGCTGTGATCGGGAAGAAATCTGCAGGTGCACGGCGTTCGCCAGTCTTTGTGTGTGAACTACTGAACAACGCATCAAAGATGCTCGTTGAAGCTTCGCTGACACCTCGCAGATGGAAATCCAATATCTAGCATGCTGAATATTCCAGAGCAGTTGGCCGACTCGACCCCACGTGCAGTCAGATGTAGTGACAAGCTGCAGCCAATGAAAGAGCATATCAGCATAACTGAATGCCTGTGTGCTCAGGAGTTCCACAGAAACATCTGTGATTGGCCAGAATGGGCATTGATACACTTGCTTCATTCTGCATTAACACTGACATGAGTTTTGGCTATATTAACAGGGGAACTAGAATTCTGTAACTATTAGAATTACCATACTGGTCATTCTGACCGTTCTCATATAAAACGTCATATTGTCACGTCATATTTACATTCAAGCTTCTATTGAGATATTAAAATTAAGCTCTGAATGTCTGTCATCATATTTGATGACAACATTACCCTAAAATATGATCTATTTTGGTAATACAGCAAATTAATATGTAGTTAAGATACTAGAACACGCAAAGGTCTGGGGCTCGCTTTCATTTTTATTTTCAAACAGGAGCTATTTTGCAGCACAGAAAGCTGTTTTGAAAGATAAATCTGAAGTAAATTTAGGTTTTCGCTATCAGAAAGTTAAGTTTATGTTAGCAGGAAGTTGCTAGGAAAATAAATGCACGTATATTTAAAGTCACAGCGAAAAGTAGCAGACATGCATGCAGTCATTTTGACCAATATGGTAAAAATTAAAGGTAGAAGTGCTCAGTTCTTAACTGTTTTGTAATTAAAAAAAAAAAAATAACAATGTTAGAAAGAAATACACAGATATTTAGAAAACGTCAGGGTGTTATAGATGTGTTAGGTTTATTTTAAAGAGTTATTAAATTACAAAAATTGAAAACTCTCTGTGTATCAATCCACTCGAACCTTGCAGATGAGCGATTGATCCGCTGATGCATCAGCTGATTGACGATGTTTTTAAATGCTTCCTTGAAAGCTTGAGCCGCTGTCAGCGATGTCATCAGCACACAAGCAGTGTTCAGCCTTTTCTGACGACTCCTCCCTCAACATTTCATTGGCTGCGGTTTGGTAGCTGGACTGAGCTGTTGGGGAACTAGTTGTTGTCAGATCTTTTAGTGTGTCACCTCCTCTTGTGGATCATTTACATAGTGTCGCATAGTGTGAACACCCACAGCGATTAAAAGACACAAAATCAAGTCATGTAGTGTGAACAGCACAGCAATCTGCCGATGTTTAAAATCCTGTAGTGTGAACTACAGGCATTACAAACGAGAGGGAGCCCTGGGTTCAAGGATCTTATGAGCTCAGGGCTCTCTCCCGGTACAGTATGCCAAACGCGCTTTATAATCAATCTTCAGCTAAGTGTGAACTCTTAAACTTACAGTAATGATAAATACAGTATGATTTTCAATTACAATAATACATTCTAAAATTCAGCAGTATTGACTTTCATTGTGGGCCCTCAAGCTAAGTCCTATTTCTGAATCATTTTGTTAAATCGTTTACTGAGACTACCTCCCCTGTACAAATGATTTGTACAGATCAAAAAAGCTTGACTTAAGAGCAGATGCAGTCAGATCAAAGTATATGTAGGTGTAGGTTATAACAGTGCGTTGTTAATTGCAGTACTCCTCTTTTAAAAAAGAAAGAAATAAAAAAAACTCAATAGGTAAAACAAAATAAAATAACAAATAAAAAAAATACAAATAATGCTAGGCCTTGCTAACTCACAATAACTTAAAAGTGTCAAACAAATACACGGTTTTAACAGCTTTTTTGTTTGTACTCTCTTGTTTGATGGTATTTATATAAATATTTAGTTAAGTACCACTAAAAAAAGAGGTTTCTGATTGCTAAATTTACATTAATGGATATGAAACTTGGTATGTATAATCAAAAGATTAATAACATAAGCTTCATTTTCCATCTTCATAGTTCAAAAAAAACTAAAATAACATACTCATACAGTAAAAGAAAATTTGACAGCACTTTATCTTTTATAAATTTAGATACCTTCCACCATAACCATTTTGTATACGGGCAATGCCAGAAAATGTGAGGTACTGTTTCTGGGTATAATGAACAGAATGAACAACTGACATCTATGTCTTCAATAAATCTGGTTAAAAAATGCTTAACGGTAAAATTTGTGTAGTATCTTAAATGAGATTTCTTTGATTTAATTTGTAATTAGATATTTATTAGGTAATACCCAAACTTCCTTCCAATCAATTTTTTAATAAACTTGGACCAATAGTAAATAACATATGGTGTACTAACCAGTTCTTTTGGAATAGTCGATGTATGTTCTTAATATTGTTCTTTTTGCTAAAGGAAAAACAAATTTTGCCACAGAAAGTATCAGTAGGGTGAAGAAATGATGCATCCTTATAGTATGAAATACCTCTACATAAAGAAACAATACTAGAAAAGATAACTCCAATTACCGAGACATATTCCTTTGGGGTTACAGGAAAATCAAAGTATAGAAGAAATTCAGCATATGTCATCAAGTATCCTTCATGGTTCAACAACTGTCCTTCTGTCACGGTCACACAATGAAGACAAGGAGGGTTATCGCTTTTCATCAATTTAATCAAAACAATGTGAATTGTTTAGCAGGAGGAAGCAGGTAGGTGAATATTCATGGATAGTGATCAGTCTTGTAAACAGTTCATAAAGTAAACAAGGATCTTCATTTAATCTTCAGAGAATAACAGTCACTTCCCTTATTCACAGTTTGACATCCATAGGTTCGGAGAAAAGGTCCACAGGAGGAGGGAAACATCCACGGAAGAAACTGAGCAGGGGAGAAGAGGAGGTGAACCTTGTGACTTCGATTCCATGGTGAAGGATGGTGATTGGTCCAGCAGGAATGAGCCGGGGATGTGACACCTACCATAAGAATCTCTTTATCAAATTATGTTCTCATGAATATACTATTGTGTTTATATAGAATAATGCTATTATTCCTGATATAATATTGGTGCGGGGTGAAATTGTGCTTGTAAATCAACTTTCATCCCAAAAGTGCTTCCCTATGAAAAGCTGACAGTTTAATGGGCAGTTTCTCAATTTTATAATCACACATTAACAAAAATAGAAGACCACCAAGCTGGTCAAAAATTGTACTAGAAACTATGTATGCACATTGAAGACGGGAAAAAAGTAACTAATGCAACTAGTTACTTTTTTGAGGTGTAACTCAATATTGTAATGCAGTACTTTCAAAAGTAATTTCCCCTACACTGGCGGTAATGTTCAAATCGGTTCAAAAACAGGTGCTGATTTATCCTGTTAAAAATAGCTCAATGAAATGAAATGGAACAAAAAGTTTTGTTTTGGAGTGTAAAAGTAAAAGTAAGTAAAGTAGTCTCCTAAAAACGTACAATTATATTCATAAAAAGCAAAGATGTTTAAAAAATGTATTTAAGTACAGTAGTGAAGTACAAATTGGCCAATTTAGTTACTGTCCATCACTGCATATACAACAATGCATCAATTCAACAGTGAGCCATAGCCAAGTGCAACAGTTATTTTTGAACTTAAGTCAGTAGAAATTTCTGCACTCAAAATCAACTCAGCGGCAACTCTGAAATGAACCACACAGCTACATCTAAATTTTCAAGCATCTTTAGCCAGAGTGATGAGCCAGCAAACGATACGAGAGGACTCTATACTTCCTGTCTCCACTAGTTTCCTCCAAATACTCACTCATATCGTGATGGCTGTGCGGTTTGAAGCTCAGAGAGGCAATTACGGAGAGAACATCCCTCTAGAGCAGGTTTCCTGAAGTTCTCTCAGTGGAGAAGAAGCGAGATGATTTACGCTGCTCATCCCTCAAACACCGCCAACAGTGAGTCACAAAATCTTTGCTCGTATGAGTCAGTGGAAACAAGGTCGCCGTTCATCCAGACGGGCGATTCATGTGGAAAGAGACCAGCAAGAGAAACAAACTGACTGATTTAAAGAAACATTGTTCCAGCTGATTGAGCAAGCTGTCCTCTGATAACTATCCATAAAACGTTTTCCATTCAAGCAGGGCGTGTTTATGTTTATGTAAGATAAAATGGGAGACGTTTTAGAATTTTAGTGAGCGCAATAGTCGGAAAATCCTATTCATTTCACTTTGTCTATAATGAAATTGCTTTTTAATGATAATGTGCAAGAGAATTATACCATGAAAGTGGAGATATTTCCTGGGAGTGTGAATGTAAAGCAATGTTTAAGAATGCAGCCTATATAAAATCTAATAAAATCTGCTTGAGTTTCTGCACCACTGATCTCTGTGATGATTGAATTGGTTATTGATTTCTATTACAATATGCCTTGCCCACAGAATAACAGAATTTGTATTTACATTAACTTTACATTGACAAGTAACAGGCAGAAGGGATTATGGTGGAAGACACAATGGATACATCTGTAAATGAAGACGTACCCTTTGAAGGAAACGTCAACACTGCCTCAAACAGAAGACTAGGGGAACGCAATACCTACTAAGCCAGACTCACTGCTGACTGTGAGAATACACACTCATGAAAGTGAAAGTCAAAGACCCCTGTAAAGAATTTAAGTCCAGCTGGTAGTGATGCACATAAGTATGTGGACCAGCCTGCCACCATACAAATGTCAGAGAGGGTACAGCTTGGAAGAGAGGCGTTGGAAATTGCTATGGTCCTAGTGGAATGGGTCCTAACAGAAATGGTAGCAGGCCATTCACAGGCCTGATAAGCAATTGAGATAGTCTCAAATATTTGCATTCTACGGTGGAAGTGACAAATTAGGGGGTCCTGCCCTGGTGGCTTGTCATCTAGGGGAGAATGTTAGCTGCTTTGTACACTTTCAGAGTGAATGCAGACTGGGATTCCTGGAGAAGCTCCAGCACTATCTAACTATCCAACCAGGCTATCCAACAGCTGACCATGTTTAGCTGGTGCTCTCAACAAGCTAAACAGACAGCCTATTTAAGGGTGTAACGCTTCCTCATGGATGGAGCCCTGGAGCTCAGTATG
The DNA here is from genome assembly GCF_903798145.1 of Danio aesculapii. Classification (NCBI taxonomy): domain Eukaryota; kingdom Metazoa; phylum Chordata; class Actinopteri; order Cypriniformes; family Danionidae; genus Danio; species Danio aesculapii. The sequence continues at coordinate 39,267,184 of NC_079450.1, read as the reverse complement.
GTCTGAGCAACCTTTGTTGACAAACCATACTCTATGAGGTGGACCCCCTCAGAATCCACAACCACAGTTTCGAAAGGTCTGGCAAGGATGAAGAGTCGACACCATGGCATCCAGTCCCAGTGGGGCTGGATGTGAGAGAGAAAACCACAACATGCAATGCATGGTCTCTTGAGAAGCAAACAGATCCACCTGCACTCAACAGAATCTCTCCCAGGTGGCCTCCACCACTTCTGGGTGGAGTCTCCATACCACGGGTCTCACTACTTATCTCGACAGGAGGTCTGATCCCATGTTCAGATGGCCTGGAACATACATCACTCTGAGAGACAGAAGCTTTTCTTGGGCCCACAGGAGGATCCGATGTGCCAACTTGCAGAGCAGTCACGACATCAGACTCCCCGTAAACAGTCACAATGTGTTGTTTGTGCAGACCAAAACATGATGGCCCCTTAGGTCAGGGAGAAATTGTTTCAAAGCAAGAAACACAGCTATCATCTCCAGGCAGTTTATGTGCCACAGATGATGATGCTCTCCCCACTGCCCCACTTGAGGAAGGCCCCTCAGGGTCTCTCCCCAGCCTGTGAAGGAAGCATTTGTCATAAGTATGATGTGATGACAGGATCCAGGGATTTTTCCACATATCTAAGGTTAGAAGGCAGCACCACCTTGATCATGTGGAAAGGATTCCCCTCAGAAAAAAAAAAAACCCTGGATTTGAACCACCACTGCAGGGGTCTCATGTACAGCAGGAGCAGGAGCTAGGGCCACTTCGACTACTTTGGTGAACAAAAGAAGCTGGTACTGGAATGCTCCACCCCTGAAACCAAACCTTAGGTATCTCGTGTTGGGGAAGGATGGATATGGGACATATGCATTCCTGGTCTATTGTGACAAACCAATACTTGGACTAAATTTGTGACACAACGTTCTTGATGGTTAACATCCTGAACCAGGTTTCTGATGGACCCGTTTAGATATCTCAGTTGTTGTATAGGATGCAGTCCTTCATCCTTTTTTGGAACAAAGATATACTGACTGTAAAACCCTGACAAACTGGAAACCCGCTCTATTAAGCCTTTCATTTGAAGAGCCAGTACTTCCCGTTCCATAACCAGAGCCTGTTCTGGCTTCACCATGGTGGGTGTAACACTGTAGAAGTGAGGTAGGCATGCACAAAATTTAATTTTATAGCCATATCCTCTGTTTTGGAGGGGGAGCCCAAGAGGCAATGCTCTCACGCTGCACGCTGATCAACGGCTTCACCAAATAGCCCCTCGGGCTTTAGTCACTTCGACCTGTGTAAGCCACAGATGCTGTTCAGTAGCCACCAGGGTTGCCATGGATTAACCAACAATAGAGACTGCCTACTTGGTGGCTCTCAGAACCAGATCTGATGCCCAAAGAGCATTATTAAACTATAATAAATTATTTTTAAACTATAACAAAGTCTATGTAATTCAATAAAATATTTGACAGGCCCACTTTAGGTATTATGTATATTAGACATATTCCTACACACATAATCCATAAACATAGGTCAGTAATCGTATCCTCTACTATTGATTTGAGGTTGATGACGTCCCTTACTGTGGATCATGGGAAAGGGGGTTATTTTTAATAACTACAGAAAATAGAAATGTGACATAAGGTCACTCAGAATTATTTCAGAAATCCTTGCTACATTCTATACACTCTTATTTGGATTGACAACATGAAACTCTTCGTGTCTAAACAAATTTTTAAAAAATAAGCATCTGTAATGTCATGCACGTTATATATGGATGTGCTTATGGATGACAAGAATTTAGACTAGGTCATGGAAAAGTCAAACCTCGCATTTATTTTCTTATCTTTAATGATTGCACTTTCTGCCTTGTTCACATCATCAGTCACAAAATTATTAGAGGGTATCCACAGAAAAAAGGGGAAGTGGCCAGAGACCACATGTCTTTTACATGGGTTATAAATTAGGACGTTCATAAATTGTGTGTTAAACGACTTCTTGCCCCAGCATATATCATGGGAATAAACCAAATGAAGTTCTGTATACCCAGAGGACAAAGGAATGCTTCTGTTCGTGAAAATGATTTGTGAATGGTTCTTGGGCTGTCAGTTTCAGAGACACACAGTGAAAGATGAGAGAACTGGGGCAGCAGGGGTTGAGTTATTGAGTTATAGAAGACAGAGAAACAGCGCCCTCTAGGACCATGCATTCAGATAATCCACTTGTCATAGATTCACATATTCAGTAGAGTTTAGCTGTGATTTTTTCGATGTAAACATTTTTTTAGGGTGAATGTTTTTGTTCAACATTTATTAAATTAACCCTCTTTAACCCACCAACTTTATGGAGGTTTTAATCTTTTTCATTTTGTGATAATTTCATTTTATTTATATTTTTCATTATTTTTCATTATTTATTTATATTGCTTCCCTGCACAGTTTAGTTCCAATCCTAATTAAATACACCTGATCAAGCCAATTGAATCCTTTAGGCTTGTTTGAAACCTACAGTAATGTCGTGGTCACACTAGAGTTTGAGCATGCAAAATTCTGTCGTATGGCGCTATGAAAAGGGGCGGGATTAAACAAGATGATTAGACATTTAAAAAGTGAACGATTGGTCCATATTTCTGTACAGTGAGGACATGGTTTGGTCTCACTCAGTCACCGGAAGCAATTTCGCAGGTCAGAGTCCACCAAGCTTGAACTTTGCAACGCAGCAAACTTGTTGCACAAGCTTGCGTTTCCAGTCTGTTGCATTCACATGCATATGAATGAAAGTCTATGGGGCAAAAAGTGCAGTATGACTGCGGCTTAAGTGTGTTGGAGCAGGGTTGGACCAAAACTGTGCAAGGCTGAGTTTGACACCCCTGCATTATGGTCTTAATGAAAAGTCTATAATTTACTTTGGTTAAATTTCTTAATGGTAGTGTAAATAAATAAATGCTAATGATCTTTAAATGCTAATGATTCAGAACATTGATCTATTTTAGAAAAGAAGATAAACCAGCAGATCTCACCCAAATCGCTTAATCAAATCTCAAGCTTCTGCTGATAGGTAATTTTAATAACATAATTTTATCTGTACGACTGACATAAAGAAGCATTTGAAGATGTTTCCACATTAAAATGAAAGAATGTGAGATTGTGCTGGGCCTACTTTATCACATATAATTTAGCATAGCACATATAATTTAGTCAAAATGCTTGACATTGCAGCCCACCATTATCAATGTAAAAGGTATTTAAACAAATGTCTGTACATATGAAAAGGACTATCTCACAAAAGTTTGTAACTTTTTGAATTATTGGCTCGTTCTTATGAATTCATACTATCTAATTCATACGATTTGCTCACGGTTGGGTTTAGGGGTGGGGTTTGGTGCTATGTATCCTTTTAAAAATGTAACATTTTTACAAAACACGGAATACTTATGTCTCCTTGTGAGATCAAAAAGGGATACTGATGTATTAACAAATGGTCAGCTGGTTAATATGAACACCACAGCATCATACTAACAAACACAGCTCATGAAGGATAACAATCTCATTCTAAACGCAAGTAAACTGAAGCTGGTGTTTGATAAAATTAACCAAATGAAACAAACACAAATTCTTTTTCAAATTATATAAGTTCTTACATATACAATTATTACAACAATTGCAGGTACAACATCATACTTTAAAATCAATTTTGATGTGAGTCGGGCTTCATATTGCCCAAGGTCGTAAAGCAGTCTGACAAGAAATGTTTTTCATGCACAAGCTAGTTTTTGCCCCATGCTTTCTGGGAAATTCTCTTCATATATAAAACTAATCAATTCCTCTACAGAGTCTTCTGAAGCTGGGATTTTCTGTAAGGACATATGCTAGCCTCTGAACACAGAACAGATTAGATGTCAAGATTACTTCATTAAAATTCAGAAAAAGGAAACGCACTATTAGCCACTTTGCTACCTGTTTATAAAAAGAGGAGGGTACATTGTAGGTGGGTACATTTGAAGAAGCAGGTGCTTATGTATAACCAAAATTCTTTTTAAAAAGGACAATTATAGCACAAATACATTTTCTAAAAAAAACAAAAAAAACTTGCTGCATGTTTTCTTTTCAACTCTCTTTCAGAAACCTATAACTAAACACAAAATAATATTTTTTTTAATCTGATTTCACTTTTAAACTGCTGATTCCTTCACAGAGGTACTGCTTCTTCCTGTGGCGAATTGGTGTTCTCAACGACTGCAATTGAGTTATTCACTCTCAGACACATGCACTCAATAGAGCAAGTTACTTTACTGTGACATCCAAAACAGCTCTCAGTGTTTTTAATTTGGCTTTGTCATTTCAACTACTGTATGCACGTTTCTTCGGCCTCAACTGTGACCTACTTCTGCACTGTGGTCTCATCATATCCACATTTATCCTATGCCCCTCGATGATTTGAATAACATGTGGGAGTATTTTATGTAAAAAAAAATATATATTAAATAAAAAATAAATAAAACAAGTAAGCTAATTTTAAAGCATGTAGCCTACAGTGAGCAAGGTTAATTACGTCAACAAAAGATGAATAACCCACACAACTCAAAACATGTCATTCCGATAATCGAATATTAGCCTACTGTAGCCTACGGTAAGAAATACAAAGAAAATAATTTGGAGGAACAAAACAGTGTTCAAAATAAAAAGAGCTCTGGCCACAAGTTTAAATGTGATAGTGTTGTCACGTTGAAATATCAAATAATGCCACATTCATACCAAATAAAAAATAATGCACGGGGCAAACATTAAGCCTAGGTGTAGTGCCATTTTGAAGTCATTTATTTTGTTGTTGTTTTTAATTGAAGCTGCCAAACCGTTCAACCCACATTTGATATGCAGTCGTCATGTGAAGAAAATGTTAGACATAACTTAAGTCATTATATAACTCGAACACTGCCTGCAGATTTCTGTAAATGTCTGTCCTCGTTCCAGGATTGCTTTCTTTTGAGGAACCATCCTAGTGCTGACACTGTTCACCAGCAGATGTTGCTGTTGAACTATGAATTCATAACACTGCAAATAGTCATTCGTGAGTTCAGTTTTTGTCCTTCGTATATGTTTGCTGTTTGACTTTCATTATATGAAAACAGAGCAAAAAAATCTTGGATTAGCATTTCTAAGAGGTGCTTTGGACACCTCCTTATTGTTAAAACAGAATTTACAACAGTCTTTGAGGAGACCTGGAGATCTGAAGGTTTAGCTTTATGACCTATTTAAGCATATTCAGTGGAAATTCCTGACAAGCCAGAGAAAACAAAACTGTAAAGTTTTAAATATATCTTCCTTAAAAAATGCTTTCTTTCACTGAGACTTTTATTTACTCACTGGAGTCGTGTGATCTACTTTTTTATCATGAATATGCTTATTTGACTTGTTTTGGTGTGTTGAAGAGAAACACCCACCCATTGCCCTCATAGAGCTTAAAACAACCAAGAGATTTTTAAATATATCTCAGATTAGATACGACTGACAAGTCATATGGGCTCTTTATTATATGGGAATTAATTATTTAAGCACAAAAATAAAACTAAAATGTCATACATGTCTCATTTTAACAATAAATACAATTAATGCAATTAATATTAGCAAATAATATTTAATATTAGAAAGGTATGTAAAAGTGTAAATATATTAAATATTTAATTACTCAGTAAGTGCATTTACATTTATTCCAAAAAGAGGATGTCTCTGAAACACAGTAATGATGTGGTGTTTCACTAATTTCCAAAGACCTAAAAGAAAAGAATAGCAAAATTCATTCGTTTTCCTTCGGCTTAGTCCCTTTATTCATCAGGTGTCACCATAGTGGAATGAGCCGCCAACTTATCTAGCATGATTAACACAGTGGATACCCTTCCGGCTGAAAACCAGTACTGGGAAACACCCATACACACATACACTATGGCCAATTTAGTTTATTCAATTAACGTGTACCGCATGTCTTTGGACTGTGGGGGAAACTGGAGCACCTGGGGGAAACCACACCAACACAAGGAGAACATGCAAACTCCACACAGAAATAACAACTGACCCAGCTGGCACTCGAACCAGTGACCTTCTTGCTGTAAGGCTACAGTGCTAACAACTAAGGCATCGTGTCACCCAGAATAGTATCAGCAAAACAATAATATTATATTTTTACTGGAGTAATAATGTTTATAAAAATGAAATTTATTTGAATGGGTCAGGGACCCCTTAGGTGGAGGGAAAAGGGGCCCTAAGGAGCCCAGACTGCAAGTCCAGGGAGAGAGGTTGGCCACTGTGTAGCTTGCTGGGGTCAGGGACCCCTTAGGTGGAGGGCAAGGGGGCCCTCAGGGGCCCAGACTGCAAGTCCAGGAAGAGAGGTTGGGCCCTGGGTAGATTGCTGGGGTCAAGGACCCCTTAGGTGGAGGGCAAGGGGTCCAGGGAGAGACGTTGGCCCCTGGGTAGCTTGCTGGGATCAGGGACCCTTTAGGTGGAGGGCAAGGGGGACCTCTGGGGCCCAGACTGCAAGTCCAGGGAGAGAGGTTGGCCCCTGGGTTGGTTGCTGGGGTAGGGAACCCTTTAAGTGGAGGGCAAGGAGGCCCTAAGGAGCCCAAACTGCCAGTCCAGGGAGAGAGGTTGGACCCTGGGTAGCTTGCTGGGGTCAGGGACCCCTTAGGTGGAGCGCAAGTGGGCCCTCTGGGGCCAAGACTGCAAGTCCAGGGAGAGAGTTTGGTCCCTGGGTAGCTAGCTGGGGTCTGGGACACCTTAGGTGGAAGGCAAGGAGGCCCTAAGGAGGCCAGTCTGCAAATCCATAGAGAGAGGATGGCCCCTGTGTAGCTTGCTGGGGTCAGGGACCCCTTAGATGGAGAGCAAGGGAGCCCTAAGGAGCCCAGACTGCAAGTCCAGTAAGAGAGGTTGGCCCCTGGTAAGCTTTCTGGGGTCAGGGATCCCTTACGTGGAGGGCAAGGGGCACTCTGGGGCCCAGACTGCAAGTCCAGGAAGAGAGGTTGGTCTCTGAGTAGCTTGCTGGGGTCAGGAACCCCTTAGGTAGTGGGCAAGGGGGCCCTCTGGGGCCCAGAATGCATGTCCACGGAGTGAGTTTGGCCCCTGGGTAGCTTGCTGGGATCAGGGACCCCTTAAGTGGAGGCCAAGGGGGCCGTAAAGAGCCCAGACTGCAAGTCCAGGGAGAGAGGTTGGCCACTGGGTAGCTTGCTGGGCACAGGGACCCCTTAGGTGGAGGGCAAGGGGGCAATAAGGAGCCCAGACTGTAAGTCCAGGGAGAGAAGTTGGCCCCTGGCAAGCTTGCCTGGGTCAGGGACCCCTTAGGTGGAGAGCAAGGGGGCCCTCAGGGGCCCAGACTGCAAGTCCAGGAAGAGAGGTTGGCCCCTGGGTAGCTTGATGGGGTCACGGACCCCTTAGGTGGAGGGCAAGGGGGCCCTAAGGAGCCCAGACTGCAAGTCCAGGGAAATAGGTTTGCCCCTGGGTACCTTGCTGGGGTCAAGGACCCTATAGGTGGAGGGCAAGGGGGCCCTAAGTAGATTAGACTGCAAGTCCAGGGAGAGAGGTTGGCCCCTGGGTAGGTTGCTGGGGTCAGGGACCCCTTAGGTGGTGGTCAAGGGGGCCCTAAGGAGCCCAGACTGCAAGTCCAGAGAGAGAAGTTGGCCCCTGTGTAGCTTGCTGGGGAAAGGGACCCCTTAGGTAGAGTGCAAGGGGGCCCTCTGGGGACTAGACTACAAGTCCAGGGAGAGAGGTTGGCCCCTGGTAAACTTTCTGGGGTCAGAGATCCCTTACGTGGAGGGCGAGGTGGCGATTTGGGGCCCAGACTGCAAGTCCAGGGAGAGAGATTAACATCTGGGTAGATTGCTGGGGTCAGGAACCCCTTAGGTGGAGGGCAAGGGGGACCTAAGAAGCCCAGACTTCAAGTCCAGGGAGAGAGGTTGGCGTCTGGTTAGCTTGCTGGGGTCAGGGACACGTTAGGTGGAGGGCAAGGGCGCTCTAACATGCCCAGACTGCAAGTCCAGGGAGAGAGGTTTGCCTTTGGGTAGGTTGCTGGGGTCAGGGTCCCCTTAGGTGGAAGGCAAGGGGGCCCTATGGAGCCAAGACTGCAAGTCCAGGGGGAGAGGTTGGCCCCTGGGTAGCTTGCTGGGGTCAGGGACCCCTTAGGTGGAGGTCAAGGGGGCCCTAAAAAGCCCAGACTGCAAGTCCAGGGAGAGAGGTTGGCCCCTGGGTAGCTTGCTGGGGTCAAGGACCCTTTAGGTGGATGGCAAGGGGGACCACTGTTGCCTAGACTGCAAGTCCAGGCAGTGAGTTTGGTCCCTGAGTAGTTTTCTGGGGTCTGGGACCCCTTAGGTGGAAGGCAAGGAGGCCCTAGGGAGCAGAGACTACAAGTCCAGGAAGAGAGGTTGGCCGTTGTGTAGCTTGCTGGGGTCAGCGACCCCTTACGTGATGGGCAATTGGGCCCAAAGGAGCCCAGACTGCAAGTCCAGGCAGAGAGGTTGGCCCCTGTGTAGCTTGCTGGGGTCAGCGTCCCCTTAGGTGGAGGGCAATTGGGCCCTAAGGAGCCTAGACTACAAGTCCAGGAAGAGAGGTTGGCCCCTGGGTAGCTTCCTGGGGTCAGGGACCCCTTAGGTAGAGGGCAAGGGGGGCCTCTGGGGCCAAGACAGCAAATCCAGGGAGAGAGGTTGGCCCTTGGGTAGGTTGCTGAGGTCAGGGACCCCTTAGATGGAGGGCAACGGGGCCCGAAGGAGCCCAGACTGCAAGTCCAGAGAGAGAAATTGGCCCCTGGGTAGCTTTATGGGGACAGGGACCCCTAAGGTGGAGGGCAAGGGGGCCCTCTGGGGCCCAGACTGCAAGTCCAAGAAAAGAGGTTGGCCCTTGGTAAGCTTTCTGGGGTCAGGGATCCCTTACGTGGAGGGCAAGGGGGCGCTCTGGGGTCCAGACTGCAAGTCCTGGAAGAGAGTTTGGCCTCTGGCTAGCTTGCTGGATTCAGAAACCCTTTAGGTGGAGGGCAAAGGGGCCCTCTGGGGCCCAGACTGCGTGTCCAGGGAGAGAGGTTGGCCCCTGGGTAGCTTGCTGGGGTCAGGGACACCATAGCTGGAGGGCAAGGGAGCCCTCAGAGCCCAGAATGCAAGTCCAGGGAGAGGGTGGCCCCTGGGTAGGTTAATAGGGTCAGGAACCCTTTAGGTGGATTTCAAGGACGCCCTCTGGGACAAAAACTGCAAGTCCAGAGAGACAGGTTGGCCCCTGGGTAGCTTGCTGGGGTCAGTAACCCCTTAGGTGGAGGGCAAGGGGGCCTCTGGGGCCAAGACTGCTGGTCCAGAGAGAGAGGTAGGCCCCTGGGTAGCTTGCTGGGGTCAGGGACCCCATAGTTGGAAGGCAAGGGGGCCCTCTAGGGCCCAGACTGCAAGTCCAGGGAAAGAGGTTAGCTTTCCCTGGGTAGCTTGCTGGGGTCAGGGACCCCTTACGTGGAGGGCAAGGGGGCTTCTGGGGCGCAGACTGAGAGTACAGTGAGAGAGGTTGGCCCCTGGGTAGCTTGCTGGGGTCTTTGACCCCTTAGGTAGAGGGCAAGAGGACCTGAAGGAGCCCAGACTGCGGGTCCAGGGACAGAGTTTGGCCTCTGGGTAGCTTGCTGGGGTCTGGGACCCCTGAAGTGGAGGGCAAGCAGGCCCTAAGGAACCCAGACTGCAAGTCCAGGGAGAGAGGTTGGCCAATGGGTAGGTTGCTGGGGTCAGGGACCCCTTAGGTGGTGGTCAAGGGGGCCCTAAGGAGCCCAGACTGCAAGTCCAGAGAGAGAAGTTGGCCCCTGTGTAGCTTGCTGGGGAAAGGGACCCCTTAGGTAGAGGGCAAGGGGGCCCTCTGGGGACTAGACTACAAGTCCAGGGAGAGAGGTTGGCCCCTGGTAAACTTTCTGGGGTCAGAGATCCCTTACGTGGAGGGCAAGGTGGCGATTTGGGGCCCAGACTGCAAGTCCAGGGAGAGAGGTTAACATCTGGGTAGATTGCTGGGGTCAGGAACCCCTTAGGTGGAGGGCAAGGGGGACCTAAGAAGCCCAGACTTCAAGTCCAGGGAGAGAGGTTGGCCTCTGGTTAGCTTGCTGGGGTCAGGGACACGTTAGGTGGAGGGCAAGGGCGCTCTAACATGCCCAGACTGCAAGTCCAGGGAGAGAGGTTTGCCTTTGGGTAGGTTGCTGGGGTCAGGGTCCCCTTAGGTGGAAGGCAAGGGGGCCCTATGGAGCCAAGACTGCAAGTCCAGGGGGAGAGGTTGGCCCCTGGGTAGCTTGCTGGGGTCAAGGACCCTTTAGGTGGATGGCAAGGGGGACCACTGTTGCCTAGACTACAAGTCCAGGAAGAGAGGTTGGCCGTTGTGTAGCTTGCTGGGGTCAGCGACCCCTTACGTGATGGGCAATTGGGCCCAAAGGAGCCCAGACTGCAAGTCCAGGCAGAGAGGTTGGCCCCTGTGTAGCTTGCTGGGGTCAGCGTCCCCTTAGGTGGAGGGCAATTGGGCCCTAAGGAGCCCAGACTACAAGTCCAGGAAGAGAGGTTGGCCCCTGGGTAGCTTCCTGGGGTCAGGGACCCCTTAGGTAGAGGGCAAGGGGGGCCTCTGGGGCCAAGACAGCAAATCCAGGGAGAGAGGTTGGCCCTTGGGTAGGTTGCTAAGGTCAGGGACCCCTTAGATGGAGGGCAACGGGGCCCTAAGGAGCCCAGACTGCAAGTCCAGAGAGAGAAATTGGCCCCTGGGTAGCTTTATGGGGACAGGGACCCCTAAGGTGGAGGGCAAGGGGGCCCTCTGGGGCCCAGACTGCAAGTCCAAGAAAAGAGGTTGGCCCTTGGTAAGCTTTCTGGGGTCAGGGATCCCTGACGTGGAGAGCAAGGGGGCGCTCTGTTGCCCAGACTGAAAGTCCTGGAAGAGAGTTTGGCCTCTGGCTAGCTTGCTGGATTCAGGAACACTTTAGGTGGAGGGCAAAGGGGCCCTCTGGGGCCCAGACTGCATGTCCAGGGAGAGAGTTTGGCCCCTGGGTAGCTTACTGGGGTCAGGGACCCCTTAGGTGGAGAGCAAGGGGGCCCTAAGGAGCCCAGACTGCAAGTCAAGAGAGAGAAGTTAGTCCCTGGGTAGCTGGCTGGGGACAGGGACCCCTTAGGTGGAGAGCAAGGGGGCCCTCTGGGGCCCAGACTACAAGTCCAGGAAGACAGTTAGGGCCCTAGGTAGATTGCTGGAGTCAGGGACCCCTTAGGTGGAGGGCAAGGGGGCCCTAAGGAGCCCACACTGCAAGTCCAGGGAGAGAGGTTGGCCCCTGGGTAGCTTGCTGGTGTCAGGGACCCCATAGCTGGACGGCAAGGGAGCCCTCAGTGCCCAGACTGCAAGTCCAGGGAGAGGTTGGCCCCTGGGTAGCTTGCTGGGGTCAGCAACCCCTTAGGTGGAGAGCATGGGGGCCTCTGGGCCCAAGACTGCTGGTCCTGAGAGAAAGGTAGGCCCCTGGGTAGCTTGCTGGGGTCAGGAAGCCCTTATGTGGAGGGATAGGGGGCTTCTGGGGCGCAGACTGCAAGTCCAGGGAGAAAGGTTAGCCTCTGGGTAGATTGCGGGGGTAAGGGACCCCTTAGGTTGAGGGCAAGGCGGCCTCTGGGGCGCAGACTGCAAGTCCAGAGAGAGAAGTAGGCCCCTGGATTGCTTACTGGGGTCAGGGACCCCTTAGGTGAAAGGCAAATGTGCCTCTGGGGCCCAGACTGCAAGTCCAGGGAGAGAGATAGGCCCCTGGGTAGCTTGCTGGGGTCAGGGACCCCTTAAACGGAGGGCAAGGAGGCCCTCTAGGGCCCAGACTGCAAGTCCAGGGAGAGAGGTGAGCCCCTAGGTAGCTTGCTTTGGTCAGAGACCTTTAGATGGAAGGCAAGGGGGCCTCTGGGGGCCAAACTTCAAGTCCAGGGAGAGAGGAAGGCTCCTGGGTAGCTTGCTGGGGTCTGGGACCACTTAGGTGGAAGGCAAGGGGCCCCTTTAGGGCCCAGACTGCAAGTACAGGGAGAGAGGTTAGCTCCTGGGATGCTTGCTGGTGTCAGGGACCCTTTAGGTGGAGGGCAAGGGGGCCTCTGGGGCCAAGACAGCTGGTCCAGGATGAGAGGAAGGCCCCTGGGTAGCTTGCTCTGGTCTTGGACTCCTTTGGTGGAGGGCAAGGGGACCTCTAGGGCCCAGACTGCAAGACCAGAAAGAGAGGTTGGCCCATGCGTAGCTTGCAGAGATCAGGGACCCCTTAAGTGGAGGGCATTGGGGCCTCTGGGGCCCAAACAGCTGGTTCAAGGAAAGAGGAAGACCCCTGGGTAGCTTGCTGGGGTCGGGGACCCCTTAAGAGGAGGGTAACGGGGCCCTATAGGGCCCAGACTGCAAGTCCAGGGAGAGAGGTTAGCCCCTGGGTAGCTTGCTGGGGTCAGGGACCTCTTAGGTGGAGGGCAAGGGGGCCTCTGGGGCCAATACAGCTGGTCCAGGGAAAGAGGAAGACCCCTGGGTAGCTAGTTGGGGTCAGGGACCCCTTATGTGGAGGGCAACGGGGCCCTCTAGGGCCCAGACTGCAAGTCCAGGGAGAGAGGATTGCCCCTGGGTAGCTTGCTGGGGTCAGGGACCCCTTCGGTGGAGGGCAAAGGGGCCTCTGGGGCCCATACAGCTGGTCCAGGGAAAGAGGTAGACCCCTGGGTAGCTAGTTGGGGTCAGGTTGCAGTCTGGGCCCTAGAGGGCCACCTTGGCCTGCATTTAAGGGGTAATGACCCCAGCAAGCTACCCAGAGGCCTACCTCTCTCCCTGGACTTGTAGTCTGTGCCCTAGAGGCCACCCTTGCCCTCCACATAAGGGGTTTAAGGGGTGGCCTCTAGGGCACAGACTACAAGTCCAGGGAGAGAGGTAGGCCCCTGGGTAGCTTGCTGGGGTCATTACCCCTTAAATGCAGGCCAAGGTGGCCCACTAGGGCCCAGACTGCAAGTCCAGGGAGAGAGGTTAGCCCCTGGGTAGCTTGCTGGTGTCAGGGACTCTTTACGTGGAGGTCAAGGGGGCCTCTGGGGCCCAGACTGCAAGTCCAGGGAAAGATGTTGGCCCCTCGGTAGCTTGCTAGGGTCAGGGACCCCTTAAGTGGAGGGCAAGTAGGCCCTCTAGGGCCTAGACTGCAAGTCCAGGGAGAGAGGTTAGGCCCTGGGTAGCTTGCTGGGGTCAGGGACCCCTTAAGTGGAGAGCAACGGGGCCCACTAGGACCCAGACTGCAAGTCCAGGGGGAGAGGTAGGCCCCTGGGTAGCTAACTGAGGTCAGGTACCCCTTATGTGGAGGGCAAGGGGGCCTTCTAGGGCCCAGACTGCAAGTCCAGGGAGAGAGATTAGCCCCTGGGTAGCTTGCTTGGGTCAGGGACCCCTAAGGTGAAGAGCAAGGGGGCCTCTGGGGCCCAGACAGCAGGTCCAGGGAGAGAGGACGGCCCCTGGCTAGCTTGCTGGGGTCAGGTACTCCTTAGGTGGAGGCCAAGGTGGCCCTCCAGGGCCCAGACTGCAAGACCAGGGAGAGAGGTTAGACACTGGGTAGCTTGCTGGGGTCAGGGACCTTTTAGGTGTAGCTCAAGGGGGCCTCTGGGGCCCAGACTGCAAGTCCATGGAGAGAGGTTAGCCCCTGGGTAGCTTGCTGTGGTCAGGGACTTCTTAGGTGGAGGGCAAGGGGGCCTCTTGGGCCCAGACAGCTGGTCCAGGGAAAGAGGAAGACCCCTGGGTAGCTACTTAGGGTCAGGGACCCCTTATGTGGAGGGCAAGGGTGCCCTCTAGGGCCCAGACTGCAAGTCCAGGGAGAGAGGTAGGCCCCTGGGTGGCTTGCTGGGGTCAGGGACCCCTTAAGTGGAGGCCAAGGTGGCCCCCTAGGGCCCAGACTGCAAGTCCAGGGAGGGAGGTTAGCCCCTGGGTAGCTTGCTGGGGTCAGGGACCCTTTAGGTGGAGATCAAGGGGGCCTCTGGGGCCTAGACTGCAAGTGCAGGGAAAAATGTAGGCTCCTGGGTAGTTTGCTGGGGTCAGGGACACCTTAAGTGGAGGGCAAGGGGGCCCTCTAGGGTCCACACTGCAAGTCCAGAGAGAGAGGTTAGCCCCTGGGTAGCTTGCTGGGGTCAGGGACCCCTTAAGTGGGGGGCAACGGGGCCTTCTAGGACCCAGACATCAAGTCCAGCGAGAGAGGTTAGCCCCTGGGTAGCTTACTGGGATCATGGACCCTTTAGGTGGAGGGCAAGGGGGCCCTAAGGAGCCAAAACTGCCAGTCCAGGGAGAGAGGTTGGACCCTGGGTAGCTTGCTGGGGTCAGGGACCCCTTAGGTGGAGCGCAAGTGGGCCCTCTGGGGCCAAGACTGCAAGTCCAGGGAGAGAGTTTGGTACCTGGTTAGCTTGCTGGGGTCTGGGACCACTTAGGTGGAAGGCAAGGAGGCCCTAAGGAGGCCAGTCTGCAAATCCAAAGACAGAGGATGGCCTCTGTGTAGCTTGCTGGGGTCAGGGACCCCTTAGATGGAGGGCAAGGGGGCCCTAAGGAGCCCAGACTGCAAGTCCAGTAACAGAGGTTGGCCCCTGGTAAGCTTTCTGGGGTCAGGGACCCCTTAGGTGGAGGGCAAGGGGGCGCTCTGGGGCCCAGACTGCAAGTCCAGGGAGAGAGATTGGCCTCTGGGTAGCTTGCTGGGGTCAGGAACCCCTTAGGTGGTGGGCAAGGGGGCCCAGAATGCATGTCCACGGAGAGAGGTTGGCCCCTGGGTAGCTTGATGGAGTCACGGACCCCTTAGGTGGAGGGCAAGGGGGCCCTAAGGAGCCCAGACTGCAAGTCCAGGGAAAGAGGTTTGCCCCTGGGTAGCTTGCTGGGGTCAAGGATCCCATAGGTGGAGGGCAAGGGGGCCCTAAGTAGTTTAGACCGCAAGTCCAGGGAGAGAGGTTTGCCCCTGGGTAGCTTGCTGGGGTCAGGGACCCCTTAAGTGGTGGGCAAGGGGGCCCTAAGGAGCCCAGACTGCAAGTCCAGAGAGAGAAGTTGGCCCCTGGGTAGCTTGCTGAGGACAGGGAACTCTTAGGTAGAGGGCAAGGGGGCCCTCTGGGGACTAGACTACAAGTCCAGGGAGAGAGGTTGGCCCCTGGTAAGCTTTCTGGGGTCAGAGATGCCTTATGTGGAGGGCAAGGTGGGGATTTGAGGCCCAGACTGCAAGTCCAGGGAGAGAGGTTGGCCTCTGGGTACCTTGCTGGGGTCAGGAACCCTTTAGGTGGAGGGCAAGCGGGCCCAAGGGGGCCAGACTACAAGTCCAGGGAGAGAGTTTGGCCCCTGGGTAGCTCGCTGGCTTCAGGGACCCCTTAGGTGAAGGGCATGGGGGCCATAAGGAGCCCAGACTACAAGTCCAGGGAGAAAGGTTGGCCCCTGGGTAGCTTGCTGGGGTCAGGGACCTCTTACCTGGAAGGCAAGGGGGCTTCTGGGGCCAAGACTGCTGGTCTAGAGAGAAAGGTAGGCCCCTGGGTAGGTTAATAGGGACAGGGACCCTTTAGGTGGATTTCAAGGACGCCCTCTGGGGCCGAAACTGCAAGTCCAGGGAGAGAGGTTGGCCCCTGGGTAGCTTGCTGGGGTCAGGGACCCCTTTAGCTGGAAGGCAAGGGGGCCCTCTAGGGCCCAGACTGCAAGTCCAGGGAGAGAGGTTAGCCCCTGAGTAGCTTGCTGGGGTCAGGGACCTCTTACCTGGAGGGCAAGGGGGCTCCTGGGGTGCAGACTCCAAGTCCAGCGAGAGAGGTTAGCCCCTTGGGTAGCTTGCTGGGGTAAGGGACCCCTTAGGTTGAGGGCAAGGCGGCCTCTGGGGCCCAGACTGCAAGTCCAGAGAGAGAGGTAGGCCCCTGGGTTGCTTGCTGGGGTAAGGGACCCTTTAGGTGGAGGTCAAGGGCGCCCTCTGAGGCCCAAACTGCAAGTCCAGTGAGAGTGGTTGGCCCCTGGGCAGCTTGCTGGGGTCAGGGACCTCTTACCTGGAGGGCAAGGGGGCTTCTGGGGTGCAGACTCCAAGTCCAGGGAGAGAGGTTAGCCCCTTGGTTAGCTTGCTGGGGTCAGGGACCCCTTAGGTGGAGGGCAAGGGTGCCTCTGGGGCCCAGACTGCAAGTCCAGGGAGATAGGTAGGCCCCTGGGTATCTAGCTGGGGTCAGGGACCACTCATATGGAGGGCAAGGGGGCCCCCTAGGGCCCAGACTGCAAGTCCAGGGAGAGAGATAGACCTCTTGGTAGCTTGCTGGGGTCAGGGAACACTTAAGCGGAGGGCAAGGAGGCCCTCTAGGGCCCAGACTGCAAGCCCAGGGAGAGAGGTGTGCCCCTGGATAGCTTGCTTTGGTCAGGGATCTTTAGATGGAAGTCAAGGGGGCCTCTGGGGACAAACTTTAAGTCTAGGGAGAGAGGTAGGGCCCTAGGTAGATTGCTGGGGTAAGGGACCCCTTAGGTGGAGGGCAAGGGGGCCCAAAGTAGCAGACACTGCATGTCCAGGGAGAGATGTTGGCCCCTGGATAGCTTGCTGGGGTCAAGGAACCTTTTGGTGGAAGTCAAGGGGGCCTCTGGGGGCCAGACTTCAAGTCCAGGGAGAGAGGTTGGCCCCTGGGTAGCTTGCTTGGGTCAGGGACCCCATAGCTGAAGGGCAAGGGAGCCCTCAGAGCCCAGACTGCAAGTCCAGGGAGAGGGTGGCCCCTGGGTAGGTTAATAGGGTCAGGGACCCTTTAGGTGGATTTTAAGGACGTCCTCTGCGGCCTAAACTGCAAGTCCAGGGAGAGAGGTTGGCCCCTGGGTAGCTTGCTGGGGTCAGTAACCCCTTAGGTGGAGGGCAAGGGGGTCTCTGGGGCCAAGACTGCTGGTTCAGAGAGAAAGGTAGGCCCCTGGGTAGCTTGCTGAGGACAGGGAACCCCTAGGTAGAGGGCAAGGGTGCCCTCTGGGGACTAGACTACAAGTCCAGGGAGAGAGGTTGGCCCCTGGTAAGCTTTCTGGGGTCAGAGATGCCTTACGTGGAGGGCAAGGTGGCGATTTGAGGCCCAGACTGCAAGTCCAGGGAGAGAGGTTGGCCTCTGGGTAGCTTGCTGGGGTCAGGAACCCCTTAGGTGGAGGGCAAGGGGGCCCAAGGGGGCCAGACTACAAGTCCAGGGAGAGAGTTTGGCCCCTGGGTAGCTCGCTGGCTTCAGGGACCCCTTAGGTGAAGGGCAAGGGGGCCATAAGGAGCCCAGACTACAAGTCCAGGGAGAAAGGTTGGCCCCTGGGTAGCTTGCTGGGGTCAGGGACCTCTTACCTGGAAGGCAAGGGGGCCTCTGGGGCCAAGACTGCTGGTCTAGAGAGAAAGGTAGGCCCCTGGGTAGGTTAATAGGGACAGGGACCCTTTAGGTGGATTTCAAGGACGCCCTCTGGGGCCGAAACTGCAAGTCCAGGGAGAGAGGTTGGCCCCTGGGTAGCTTGCTGGGGTCAGTAACCCCTTAGGTGGAGGGCAAGGGGGCCTCTGGGGCCAAGACTGCTGGTGTAGAGAGAAAGGTAGGCCCCTGGGTAGCTTGCTGGGGTCAGGGACCCCTTTAGCTGGAAGGCAAGGGGGCCCTCTAGGGCCCAGACTGCAAGTCAAGGGAGAGAGGTTAGCCCCTGGGTAGGTTGCTGGGGTCAGGGACCTCTTACCTGGAGGGCAAGGGGGCTTCTGGGGTGCAGACTCCAAGTCCAGGAGAGATGTTAGCCCCTTGGGTAGCTTGCTGGGGTAAGGGACCCCTTAGGTTGAGGGCAAGGCGGCCTCTGGGGCGCAGACTGCAAGTCCAGAGAGAGAGGTAGGCCCCTGGGTTGCTTGCTGGGGTCAGGGACCCTTTAGGTGGAGGTCAAGAGCGCCCTCTGAGGCCCAAACTGCAAGTCCAGTGAGAGTGGTTGGCCACTGGGTACCTTGCTGGGGTCAGGGACCCCATAGGTGGAGGGCAAGGGTGCCTCTGGGGCCCAGACTGCAAGTCCAGGGAGATAGGTAGGCCCCTGGGTATCTAGCTGGGGTCAGGGCCCACTCATATGGAGGGCAAGGGGGCCCCCTAGGGCCCAGACTGCAAGTCCAGGGAGAGAGATAGACCTCTTGGTAGCTTGCTGGGGTCAGGGAACACTTAAGCGGAGGGCAAGGAGGCCCTCTAGGGCCCAGACTGCAAGCCCAGGGAGAGAGGTGTGCCCCTGGATAGCTTGCTTTGGTCAGGGACCTTTAGATGGAAGTCAAGGGGGCCTCTTGGGACAAACTTCAAGTCCAGGGAGAGAGGTAGGGCCCTAGGTAGATTGCTGGGGTCAGGGACCCCTTAGGTGGAGGGCAAGGGGGCCCAAAGTAGCAGACACTGCAAGTCCAGGGAGAGATGTTGGCCCCTGGATAGCTTGCCGGGGTCAAGGAACCTTTTGGTGGAAGTCAAGGGGGCCTCTGGGGGCCAGACTGCAAGTCCAGGGAGAGAGGTTGGCCCCTGGGTAGCTTGCTTGGGTCAGGGACCCCATAGCTGAAGGGCAAGGGAGCCCTCAGAGCCCAGACTGCAAGTCCAGGGAGGAGGGTGGCCCCCTGGGTAGGTTAATAGGGTCAGGGACCCTTTAGGTGGATTTCTAATGGACGTCGTCTGGGCCTCAAACTTGCAAGTCCAGGGAGGCGAGGTGGCCCTGGGTAGCTTGCTGGGTCAGTAACCCTTAGGTGGAGGGCAAGGGGGTCTCTGGGGCCCAAGACTGCTGGTGCAGGAGAAAGGTAGGCCCCTGGGTTAGCTTGCTGGAGGACAGGAACCCCTAGGTAGAGGGCAAGGGTGCCCTCTGGGGACTAGACTACAAGTGCAGGGAGAGAGGTGGACCCTGGTAAGCTTTCTGGGGTCAGAGATGCCTTACGTGGAGGGCAATGGTTGGCGATTTGAGGCCACAGACTGCACAGTCCATGGGAGAGAGGTTGGCCTCTGGGTAGCTTGCTGGGGTCAGGAACCCCTTAGTGGAGGGCAAGGGTGGCCCCAAGGGGGCCAGACTACAAGTCCAGGGAGAGAGTTTGGCCCCTGGGTAGCTCGCTGGCTTCAGGGACCCCTTAGGTGAAGGGCAAGGGGGCCATAAGGAGCCCAGACTACAAGTCCAGGGAGAAAGGTTGGCCCCTGGGTAGCTCGCTGGCTTTAGGGACACCTTAGGTGAAGGGCAAGGGGGCCATAAGGAGCCCAGACCGCAAGTACAGGGAGAGAGGTTGGCCCCTGGGTAGATTACTGGCATCAACGAGCCCTTAGTTGGATCCAAGGGGACCCAAAGGAGCCCAGACTGCAAGTCCAGGGAGAGAGGTTATCCCCTGAGTAGCTTGCTGAGGTCAGGGACCCCTCAGGTGGAGGGTAAGGGGGACCTCTGGGGCCCAGACTGCAAGTCCAGGGAAAGAGGTTGACCCTTGGGTAGCTTGCTGGAGTCAGCGATCATTTAGGTGGAGGGCAAGGGGGACCTCAGAAGCCCAGACTGCAAGTCCAGGGAGAGAGGTTGACCTCTGGGTAGCTTGCTGGGGTCAGGGACACGTTAGGTGGAGGGCAAGGGGGCTCTAACATGCACAGACTGCATGTCCAGGGAGAAAGGTTGGCCCCTGGGTAGCTTGCTGGGGTCTTTGACCCCTTAGGTAGCGGGCAAGAGGACCCGAAGGAGCCCAGACTGCAAGTCCAGGGAGAGAGTTTGGCCCCTCTGTAACTTGCTGGGGTCTGGGACCCCTGAAGTGGAAGGCAAGCAGGCCCTAAGGAACCCAGACTGCAAGTCCAGGGAGAGAGGTTGGCCAATGGGTAGCTTGCTGGCATCAGGGACCCCTTTAGGTGAAGGGCAAGGGGGCCATAAGGAGCCCAGACCAAAAGTCCAGGGAGAGAGGTTGGCCCCTGGATAGCTAACTGGCATCAGCGAACCCTTAGTTGGAGGCCAAGGGGACCCCAAGGAGCCCAGACTGCAAGTCCAGGGAGAGAGGTTGGTCCCTGAGTAGATTGCTGGGGTCAGGGACCCCTTCGGTGGAGGGTAAGGGGGACCTCTGGGGCCCAGACGGCAAGTCCAGGGAAAGAAGTTGACCCATGGGTAGCTTACTGGGGTCAGGTAACCTATAGGTGGGGGGCAAGGGGGCGCTCTGGGGCCCAGACTGCAAGTCCTGGAAGAGAGTTTGGCCTCTGGCTGGCTTGCTGGATTCAGGAACCCTTTAGGTGGAGGGCAAAGGGGCCCTCTGGGGCCCAGACTGCGTGTCCAGGGAGAGAGGTTGGCCCCTGGGTAGCTTGCTGGGGTCAGGGACCGCTTAGGTGGAGGGCAATGCGGCCCTAAGTAGCCCAAACTGCAATTCAAGAGAGAGAAGTTAGTCCCTGGGTAGCTTGCTGGGGACAGGGTCCACTTAGGTGGAGAGCAAGGGGGCCCTCTGGGGCCCAGACTACTAGTCCAGGAAGAAAGGTAGGGCCCTAGGTAGATGGCCAGGGGTCAGGGACCCCTTAGGTGGAGTGCAAGGGGGCCCAAAGGAGCAGACACTTCAAGTCCAGGGAGAGATGTTGGCCCCTGGATAGCTTGCTGGGGTCAAGGAACCTTTAGGTGGAGAGCAAGGGGGCCTCTGGGGCCAGACTGCAAGTCCAGGGAGAGAGGTTGGCCCCTGGGTAGCTTGCTGGGGTCAGGGACCCCATAGCTGGAGGGCAAGGGAGCCCTCAGAGCCCAGACTGCAATTCCAGGGAGAGGCTGGCCCCTGGGTAGGTTAATAGGGACAGGGAGCCTTTAGGTGGATTTCAATGACGCCCTCTGGGGCCGAAACTGCAAGTCCAGGGAGAGAGGTTGGCCCCTGGGTAGCTTGCTGGGGTCAGTAACCCCTTAGGTGGAGGGCAAGGGGGCCTCTGGGGCCAAGACTGCTGGTCTAGAGAGAAAGGTAGGCCCCTGGGTAGCTTGCTGGGCTCAGGGACCCCTTAGCTGGAAGGCAAAGGGGCCCTCTAGGGCCCAGACTGCAAGTCCAGGGAGAGAGGTTAGCCCCTGGGTAGCTTGCTGGGGTCAGGGACCCCTTAGCTGGAAGGCAAGGGGGCCCTCTAGGGCCCAGACTGCAAGTCCAGAGAGAGAGGTTAGCCGCTGGGTAGCTTGCTGGGGTCAGGGACCCCTAGTTGGAAGGCAAGGGGGCCCTCTAGGGCCCAGACTGCAAGTCCAGGGAGAGAGGTGAGCCCCTGGGTAGCTTGCTTTGGTCAGGGACCTTTAGATGGAAATCAAGGGTGCCTCTGGGGACAAACTTCAAGTCCAGGGAGAGAGGTAGGGCCCTAGGTAGATTGATGGGGTCAGGGACCCCTTAGGTGGAGGGCAAGGGGCCCAAAGTAGCAGACACTGCAAGTCCAGGGAGAGAGGTTGGCCCCTGGGTAACTTGCTTGGGTCAGGGACCCCATAGCTGAAAGGCAAAGGAGCCCTCAGAGCCCAGAATGCAAGTCCAGGGAGAGGGTGGCCCCTGGGTAGGTTAATAGGGTCAGGGACCCTTTAGGTGGATTTCAAGGACGCCCTCTGGGGCCCAGACTGCAAGTCCAGGGAGAGAGGTTAGCCCCTGGGTAGCTTGCTGGGGTCAGGGACCCCTTATGTGGAGGGCAAGGGGGCTTCTGGGGTGCAGACTGCAAGTCCAGAAGAGAGGTTAGCCCCCTGGGTAGCTTGCTGGGGTAAGGGACCACTTAGGTTGAGGGCAAGGCGGCTTCTGGGGCCCAGACTGCAAGTCCAGAGAGAAAGGTAGGACCCCGGGTAGCTTGCTGGGGTCAGGGACCCCTTAGCTGGAAGGTAATGGGGCCCTCTAGGGCCCAGACTGCAAGTCCAGGGAGAGAAGTTAGCCCCGTGGGTAGCTTGCTGGGGTAAGGGACCACTTAGGTTGAGGGCAAGGCGGCTTCTGGGGCCCAGACTGCAAGTCCAGAGAGAAAGGTAGGACCCCGGGTAGCTTGCTGGGGTCAGGGACCCCTTAGCTGGAAGGTAATGGGGCCCTCTAGGGCCCAGACTGCAAGTCCAGGGAGAGAAGTTAGCCCCGTGGGTAGCTTGCTGGGGTAAGGGACCCCTTAGGTTGAGGGCAAGGCGGCCTCTGGGGCCCAGACTGCAAGTCCAGGGGGATAGGTAGGCCCCTGGGTATCTAGCTAGGGTCAGGGACCCCTCATATGGAGGGCAAGGGGGCCCCCTTGGGCCGAGACTGCAAGTCCAGGGAGAGAGATAGATCCCTGGGTAGCTTGCTGGGGTCAGGGACCCCTTAAGTGGAGGGCAAGGAGGCCCTCTAGGGCCCAGACTGCAAGTCCAGGGAGAGAGGTAAGCCCCTGGGTAGCTTGCTTTGGTCAGGGACCTTTAGATGGAAGTCAAGGGGGCCTCTGGGGGCCAAACTTCAAGTCCAGGGAGAGAGGAAGGCTCCTGGGTAGCTTGCTGGGGTCTGGGACCCCTTAAGTGGAGAGAAAAGGGGCCCTCTAGGGCCCAGACTGCAAGTCCAGGGAGAGAAGTTAGCCCTTGGGTAGCTTGCTGGGGTCAGGGACCCCTTAAGTGGAGGGCAAGGGGGCCTCTGGGGCCCAGACAGCTGGTCCAGGGAAAGAGGAAGACCCCTGGGTAGCTAGTTGGGGTCAGGGACCCCTTATGTGGAGGGCAAGGGTGCCCTCTAGGGCCCAGACTACAAGTCCAGGGAGAAAGGTAGGCCCCTGGGTAGCTTGCTGGGGTCATTACCCCTTAAGTGCAGGCCAAGGTGGCCCTCTAGGGCCCAGACTGCAAGTCCAGGGAGAGAGGTTAGCCCCTGGGTAGCTTGCTGGGGTCAGGAACCTCTTAAGTGGAGGGCAACGGGGCCCTCTAGGACCCAGACTGCAAGTCCTGGGGGAGAGGTAGGCCCCTGGGTAGCTAACTGGGGTCAGGGACCCCTTTTGCGGAGGGCAAGGGGGCTCTTTAGGGCCCAGACTGCAAGTTCAGGGAGAGAGGTGAGCCCCTGGGTAGCTTGCTTTGGTCAGGGACCTTTAGATGGAAGTCAAGGGGGCCTCTGGGGGCCAAACTTCAAGTCCAGGGAGAGAGGAAGGATCCTGGGTAGCTTGCTGGGGTCTGGGACCCCTTAAGTGGAGGGCAACAAGGCCCTCTATGGCCCAGACTGCAAGTCCAGGGAGAGAGGTTAGCCCCTGGGAAGCTTGCTGGGGTCAGGGACCCCTTAGGTTGAGGGCAAAGGGGCCTCTGGGGCCCAGACAGCTGGTCCAGGGAAAGAGGAAGACCCCTGGGTAGCTAGTTGGGGTCAGGGACCCCTTAGGTGGAGGGCAACGGGGCCCTTTAGGGCCAGACTGCAAGTCCAGGGAGAGAGGTCAGCCCCTGGGTAGTGTGCTGGGGTCAGGGACCCCTTAGGTGGAGGGCAAGGGGACCTCTGGGGCCCAGACTGCAAGTCCAGGGACAGAGGAAGGCCCTTGGGTAGCTAGCTGGGGTCAGGGACCCCTTATGTGGAGGGCAAGGGGCCCCTCTAGGTTCCAGACTGCAAGTCAAGGGAGAGGTAGGCCCCTGGGTAGCTAGCTGCGCACAGGGACCCCTTATGTGGAGGGCAAGGGGGCCCTCTAGGGCAGAGACTGCAAGTCCAGGGAGAGAGGTAGGCCCCTGGGTAGCTTGCTTAATTGGAGGGCAAGTAGGCCCTCTAGGGCCCAGACTGCAAGGCCAGGGCGAGAGGTTAGCCCCTGGGTAGCTTGCTGGGGTCAGGGACCCTTTAAGTGTAGCTCAAAAGGGCCTCTGGGGGCCCAGACTGCAAGAACAGGGAGAGATGTAGGCCCCTGGATAGCTGGCTGGGGTCAGGTACCCTTAAGTGGAGGGCAACGAGGCCCTCTAGGGCCCAGACTGCAAGTCCAGAGAGAGAGGTTATCCCCTGGGTAGCTTGCTGGGGTCAGGGACCCCTTAGGTGGAGGGCAAAGGGGCCTCTGGGGCCCAGACAGCTGGTCCAGGGAAAGAGGAAGACCCCTGGGTAGCTAGTTGGGGTCAGGGACCCTCTTATGTGGAGGGCAAGGGTGCCCTCTAGGGCACAGACTACAAATCCAGGGAGAGAGGTAGGCCCCTGGGAAGCTTGCTGGGGTCCATGACCCCTTATGTGGAGGCCAAGGTGGCCCTCTAGGGCCCAGACTGCAAGTCCAGGGAGAGAGGTTAGCCCCTGGTTAGCTTGCTGTGGTCAGGGACCCTTTAGGTGGAGGTCAAGGGGGCCTCTGAGGCCCAGACTGCAAGTCCAGGGAAAGAAATAGGCCCCTGGGTAGCTTGCTTGGATCAGGGACCCCTTAAGTGGAGGGCAAGGGGGCCCTCTATAGCCCAGATTGCAAGTCCAGGGAAAGAGGTTAGCCCCTGGCCAGATTGCATTGGTCAGAGACCCCTTAGCTGGAGGGCAAGAGAGCCCTCAGGGCCCAGACTGCAAGTCCAGGGAGGGAGGTTAGCCCTTGGGTTGCTAGCTGGGGTCAGTGACCACTTAGTTGGAGGGCAAGGGGGCTTCTGGGACCCAGAATGCAAGTCCAGGGAGAGAGGTTAGCCCCTGGGTAGCTTGCTGGGGTCAGGGACCCCTTAGGTGGAGGGCAAGGGAGACTCTGGGGCCCAGACAGCTGGTCCATGGAAAGAGGAAGACCCCTGGGTAGCTAGTTGGGGTCAGGGACCCCTTATGTGGAGGGCAAGGGTGCCCTCTAGGGCCCAGACTGCAAGTCCAGGGAGAGAGGTTAGACCCTGGGTAGCTTGCTGGTGTCAGGGACCTTTTAGGTGGAGGTCAAGGGGGCCTCTGGGGCCCAGACTGCAAGTCCTGGGGAGAGGTAGGCCCCTGGGTAGCTAACTGGGGTCAGGGAACCCTTTTGCGGTGAGTAAGGGGGCTCTTTAGGGCCCAGACGGCAAGTTCAGGGAGAGAGATTAGCCCCTGGGTAGCTTGCTGGGGTCAGGAACCCTTTAGGTGTTGCTCAAGGGGGCCTCTGAGGCCCAGACTGCAAGTCCAGGGAGAGAGTTATGAACCTGGGTAACTTGCTGGGGTCAGGGACCCCTTAGGTGAAGATTAAGGGGGCCTCTGGGGCCCAGATAGCTGGTCCAGGGAGAGACCAAGGCCCCTGGGTAGCTTGCTGGGGTCAGGGACTCCTTAGGGGAAGGCCAAGGGGGCCCTCTAGTGCCCAGACTGCAAGACCAGGGAGATACGTTGGTCCCTGTGTAGCTTGCTGGGGTCAGGTACCCCTTAGGTGGAGGGCAAGGGGGCCTCTGGGCCCAAGACTGCTGGTCCAGAGAGAAAGGTAGCCCCCTGGGTAGCTTGCTCTGGTCCGGGACTCCTTAGGTGGAGGGCAAGGGGACCTCTAGGGCCCAGACTGCAAGACCAGGGAAAGAGGAAGACCCCTGGGTAGCTAGTTGGGGTCAGGGACCCCTTATGTGGAGGGCAAGGGTGCCCTCTAGGGCCCAGTCTGCAAGTCCAGGGAGAGAGGTAGGCCCCTTGGTGGCTTGCTGGGGTCAGGGACCCCTTAAGTGGAGACCAAGGTGGCCCTCTAGGGCCAAGACTGCAAGTCCAGGGAAAAATGTAGGCTCCTGGGTAGCTTGCTGGGGTCAGCGACACCTTAAGTGGAGGGCAAGGGGGCCCTCTAGGGCCCACACTGCAAGTCCAGGGAGAGAGGTTAGCCCCTGAGTAGCTTGCTGGGGTCAGGGACCCCTTAAGTGGAGGGCAAGGGGGCCTCTGGGGCCAAGACAGCTGGTTCAGGGAAAGAGGAAGGCCCCTGGGTAGCTAGCTGGGGTCAGGGACCCCTTAGATGGAGGGCAAGGGGACCTCTGGGGCCTAGACTGCAAGTCCAGGGAGAGAGGAAGGCCCCGGGGTAGCTAGCTGTGGTCAGGGACCCCTTAGGTGGAGGGCAAGGGGACCTCTGGGGCCCAGACTGCAAGTCCAGGGAGAGATTAGCCCCAGGTTAGCTTCCTGGAATCAAGGACCTCTTAGGTGGAGGGCAATGTGGCCTCTGGGGCCCAGACCGCTTGTCCAGGGAGAGAGGAAGGCCCCTGGGTAGCTTGCTGGGGTCATTGACCCCTGAAATGGAGGCCATGGTGGCCTTCTATGGCCCAGACTGCAAGTCCAGGGAGAGATCAGCCCCAGGGTAGCTTGCTGGAATCAAGGACCCCTTAGGTGGAGGGCAATGAGGCCTCTGGGGCCCAGAGCGCTTGTCCAGGGAGAGATGTAGGTCCAAGGGAAGCTAGCTGGGGTCAGGGACCCTTTAGGTGGAGGTCAAGGGGGCCCTCTAGGGCCCAGACTGCAAGTCCAGGGAGAGAGGTTAGCCCTTGGGTAACTTGCTGGGGTCAGGAACCCCTTAGCTGGAGGTCAAGAGAACCCTCAGGACCCAGACTGCAAGTCCAGGGAAAGAGGTTAGCCCTTCTATTGCTTGCTGGGGTCAGTGACCCCTTAGGTGGAGGGCAAGAGGGCTTCTGGGGCCCATACTGCAAGTCCAGGGAGAGAGGAAGGCCCCTGGGTAGGTTGCTAAGGTCAGGGACCCTTTAGGTGGAGGTCAAGGGGGCGCTCTTGGGCACAAACTGCAAGTCCAGGGAGAGAGGTAGGCCCCTGGGTAGCTTGCTGGGCTCAGGGAGCCCTTAGGTGGAGGACAAGGGGGCCTCTGGGACCCAGACAGCTAGTCCAGGGATAGAGGTAGGCCCCTGGGTAGCTTGATGGGGTCAGGGACTCCTTGAGTGGAGGGCAAGGGGGCCTCTGGGTCCCAGAAGGCTAGTCCAGGGATAGAGGACGGCCCCTGGGTAGCATGCTGGAATCGGGGACCCCTTAGGTGGAGGGCATTGGGGTCTCTGGGGCCCAAACCGCTTGTCCAGGAAGAGAGGTAGGGCCCTGGGTAGCTTGCTGGGGTCATGGACCTCTTAGGTAGAGGGCAAGAGGGCCTCTGGGGCCCAGACTGCAAGTCCAGGGAGAGCTGTAGGCTCCTGGGTAGCTTGCTGGGGTCAGGGACCCCTTAGGTTGAGGGCAAGGGAGCACTCAGGGCCCAGACTGCAAGTCCAGGGAGAGGGGTTGGCCCCTGGGTAGCTTGCAGGGGTCAGGTACCCCTTAGGTGGAGGGCAAGGGGATCTCTGGGGCCCAGACTGAAAGTCCAGGCAGAGAGGAAGGCCGCTGAGTAAGTTGCTAGGGTCAGGGACCCTTTATGTGGAGGTCAAGGACGCCCTCTGGGGCCCAAACTGCAAGTCCAGGGAGAGAGGTTGGCCCCTGGATAGCTTGCTGGGGTCAGGGACCCCTTAGGTGGAGTTCAAGGGGGCTTCTAGGGCCCAGACCGCTTGTCCAGGGAGAGAGGTAGGCCCCTCGGTAGCTTGCAGGGGTCAGGGACCTCTTAGGTGGAGGGCAAGGGGGCCTCCGGGGCCCAGACTGCAGTACAGGGAGAGAGGTAGGCCCCTGGGTAGCTTGCTGGGGTCAGGGACCCCTTAGCTGGAGGGCAAGGGAGCACTTAGGGCCCACACTGCAGGTCCAGGGAGAGAGGTAGGCCCCTGGGTAGCTTGCAGGGGTCAGGCACCCCTAAAGTGGAGGTTAAGGGGTCCCTCTAGGGCCCAGATTGCAAATTCAGGGAGAGAGATAGGCCCCTGGGTAGCTTGCTGGGGTCAGGGACCCCTTTAGGTGGAGGACAAGGGAGCCTCTGGGGCCCAGACTGCAAGTCCAGGGAGAAAGGTTAGCCCCTGGGTAGCTTGCTGGGGCCAGGGACCCCTTAGCTGGAGGGCAAGGGAGCACTTAGGACCCACACTGCAGGTCCAGGGAGAGAGGTAGGCCCCTGGGTAGCTTGCAGGGGTTAGGGACCCCTAAAGTGGAGGTTAAGGGGGCCCTCTAGGGCCCAGACTGCAAATCCAGGGAGAGAGATAGGCCCCTGGGTAGCTTGCTGGGGTCAGGGACCCCTTTAGGTGGAGGTCAAGGGGGCCCTCTGGGGCCAAAACTGCAAAGCCAGGAAGAGAGGTAGGCCCCTGGGTAGCTTGCTGGGGACAGGGACCCTTTAGTTGGAGGGCAAGGGAGCCTCTGGGGCCCAGACTGCAAGTCCAGGGAGAGAGGTTAGCCCCTGGGTAGCTTGCTGGGGTCAGGGACCCCTTAGCTGGAGGGCAAGGGAGCACTTAGGGCCCACACTGCAGATCCAGGGAGAGGGGTTGGCCCCTGGGTAGCTTGCAGGGGTCAGGTACCCCTTAGGTGGAGGGCAAGGGGATCTCTGGGGCCCAGACTGCAAGTCCAGGGAGAGAGGAAGGCCGCTGAGTAGGTTGCTAGGGACAGGGACCCTTTAGGTGGAGGTCAAGGATGCCCTCTGGGGCCCAAACTGCAAGTCCAGGGAGAGAGGTGGGCCCCTGGGTAGCTTGCTGGGGTTAGGGATCCCTTAGGTGGAGTTTAAGGGGGCCGCTGGGGCCCATACCACTTGTCCAGGGAGAAAGGTAGGTCCCTGGGTAGCTTGCAGGGGTCATGGTCCCCTTATGTGGAGGGCAAGGGGGCCTCCGGGGCCCAGACTGCAAGTACAGGGAGAGAGGTAGGCCCCTGGGTAGCTAGCTGGGGTCAGGGACCCCTAAAGTGGAGGTTAAGGGGGCCCTCTAAGGCCCAGACTTCAAATCTAGGGAGGTCTAGGGAGGTCAAGGGCGCCCTCTGGGGCCAAACTGCAAGTCCAGGAAGAGAGGTAGGCCCCTGGGTAGCTTGCTGGGGTCAGGGACCTTTTGTGTGGAGGGCATGGGGGCCCTCTAGGGCCCAGACTACAAGTCCGGGGAGAGAGGTAGGCCCCTGGGTAGCTTGCTGGGGTCAGGGACCCGTTTTGTGGAGGGCAACGGGGCCTCTGGGGCCCAGATAGCTGGTCCAGGGAGAGAGGTAGGCCCCTGGGTAGCTTGCTGGGGTCAGGGACACCTTAGGTGTAGGGCAAGGGGCACTCTGGGGTCCACACTGCAAGTCAAGGGAGAAATGTTGGCCCCTGGGTAGCCTTTCTGGAGTCAAAGACCACTTAGGTGGAGGGCAAGGGGCCCAAACTGCAAGTCCAGGAAGAAAGGTTGGCCCCTGGGTAGCTTGCTGGGGTATAGGACCCCTTAGGGGGAGGGCAAGGGTGCCCTCTGGGGCCCAGACTGCTAGTCCAGGGAGAGAGGTTGGCCCCTGGGTAGCCTGCTGGGGTATAGGACCCCTTAGGGGGAGGGCAAGGGTGCCCTCTGGGGCCCAGACTGCTAGTCCAGGGAGAGAGGTTGGCCCCTGGGTAGCCTGCTGAGGACAGGGACCCCTTAGGTGGAAGGTAAGGGGGCCCTCTTGGGCCCAGACTGCTAGTCCAGGGAGAGACGTTGGTCCCTGTGTAGCTTGCTGGGGTCAGGGACCCCTTAGGTGGAGGGCAAGGGGGTCCTCTGGGTTCCAGACTGCAAGTCATTGGAGAGAGGTTAGCCCTTCTGTAGCTTGCTGGGTTCAGGGCACCCTTAGGTAGAAGTCAAGGGGGCCCTATGAGGCCCAGACTGCAAGTCCAGGGAGAGAGCTTGGGCCCAGGGTAGCTTGCTGGGTTAGTCACCCCTTAGCTGGAGGGCAAAGGGCCCTCTGGGGCCCAGACTGCAAGTCCAGGGAGAGAGGTTGGCCCCTGGGAAGTTTGCTTGTTTCAGAGTCCCCTTAAGTGGAGGGCAAGGGGGCCCTCTAGGGCCCAGACTGCAAGTCCATTGAGAGAGGTTGGCTCCTGAGTTTCTTGCTGGGGTCAGGGAACTCTTAGGTGAAGGGCAAGGGGCAACTCTGGGGCCAAGACTGCAAGTCCAGGGAGAGAGGTTTACCCCTGGGTAGCTTGCTGGGGTCAGGGACCCCTTTGGGTGAGGAGAAGTGGCTCTCTGGGGTCCAGACTGCAAGTCCAGGGAAAGAGGTTGGCCCCTGACTAGCTTGATGGGGTCAGGGATGGGTCAGGGTGGAAGGCAAGGTGGCTCTCTTGGGCCCAGACTGCTAGTCCAGGGAGAGAGGGTGGCCCCTGGGTCGCTTGCTGGGGTCAGGGACACCTTAGGTGGAGGGCAAGGGGGCTCTCTGTTACCCAGACTGCAAGTCCAGGGAGAGAGGTTGGCCCCTGGGTAGCTTGTTAGGGTCATGGACACGTTAGGTGAAGGCCAAGGGGCCATAAGGAGACCAGACTGGAGGTCCAGGTTGAGAGGTTGGCCCCTGGTAGCTTAGGTGGGGTCAGGTGGACCCCTTAGGTGGAGGGCAAGGAGGCCCTCTGGGGTCTAGACTGCAAGTCAAGGGAGAGAGGTTGGGCCCTGGGTAACTTTCTGGGATCAGGGACCCCTTAGGTGTAGGGCAAGGGAGCACTCTGGGGCCCAGACTGCAAGTCTAGGGAGAGAGGTTGGCCCCTGGATAGCTTGCTGGGGTTAGGGACCCCTTAGGTATAGTTCAAGGGGGCCTCTGGGGCCCAGACCGCTTGTCCAGGGAGAAAGGTAGGTCCCTGGGTAGCTTGCAGGGGTCAGGGACCCCTTGGGTGAAGGGCAAGGGGGCCTCCGGGGCCCAGACTGCAAGTACAGGGAGAGAGGTAGGCCCCTGGGTAGCTAGCTGGGGTCAGGGACCCCTTTAGTGGAGGTTAATTAGCCCTCTAGGGCCCAAACTGCAAATCCAGGGAGAGAGGTAGGCCCCTGAGTAGCTTGCTAGGGTCAGGGACCCCTTTAGGTGGAGGTCAAGGGCGCCCTCTGGGGCCCAAACTGCAAGTCCAGGAAGAGAGGTAGGCCCCTGGGTAGCTTGCTGGGGTCAAGGACCTTTTATGTGGAGGGCAAGGGGGCCCTCTAGGGCCCAGACTACAAGTCCGGGGAGAGAGGTAGGCCCCTGGGTAGCTTGCTGGGGTCAGGGACCCGTTTTGTGGAGGGCAAGGGGGCCTCTGGGGTCCACACTGCAAGTCAAGGGAGAAAGGTTGGCCCCTGGGTAGCTTTCTGGAGTCAAAGACCACTTAGGTGGAGGGCAAGGGGCCCTCTGGGGCCCAAACTGCAAGTCCAGGAAGAAAGGTGGCCCCTGGATAGCTTGCTGGGGAAAGGGCCCCTTAGGGGGAGGGCAAGGGTGCCCTCTGGGGCCCAGACTGCTAGTCCAGGGAGAGAGGTTGGCCCCTGGGTAGCCTGCTGAGGACAGGGACCCCTTAGGTGGAAGGTAAGGGGGCCCTCTGGGGCCCAGACTGCTAGTCCAGGGAGAGACGTTGGTCCCTGGGTAGCTTGCTGGGGTCAGGGACCCCTTAGGTGGACGGCAAGGGGGTCCTCTGGGTTCCAGACTGCAAGTCATTGGAGAGAGGTTGGCCCTTGTGTAGCTTGCTGGGTTCAGGGCACCCTTAGGTAGAAGTCAAGGGGGCCCTATGAGGCCCAAACTGCAAGTCCAGGGAGAGAGCTTGGGCCCAGGGTAGCATGCTGGGTCAGGGACCCCTTAGCTGGAGGGCAAAGGGCCCTCTGGGGCCCAGACTGCAAGTCCAGGGAGAGAGGTTGGCCCCTGGGAAGTTTGCTTGTTTTAGGGTCCCCTTAAGTGTAGGGCAAGGGTATCCTCTAGGGCCCAGACTGCAAGTCCATTGAGAGAGGTTGGCCCCTGGGTAGCTTGCTGGGGTCAGGGACCCCTTTGGGTGAGGAGAAGTGGCTCTCTGGGGTCCAGACTGCAAGTCCAGGGAAAGAGGTTGGCCCCTGACTAGCTTGATGGGGTCAGGGACGGGTCAGGGTGGAAGGCAAGGTGGATCTCTTGGGCCCAGACTGCTAGTCCAGGAAGAGAGGTTGGCCCCTGGGTAGCTTGCTGGGGTCAGGGAAACCTTAGGTGGAGGGCAAGGGGGCTCTCTGTTACCCAGACTGCAAGTCCAGGGAGAGAGGTTGGCCCCTGGGTAGCTTGTTAGGGTCATGGACCCATTAGGTGAAGGCCAAGGGGCCACAAGGAGCCCAGACTGGAGGTCCAGGTTGAGAGGTTGGCCCCTGGGTAGCTTAGGTGGGGTCAGGTGGACCCTTTAGGTGGAGGGCAAGGACGCCCTCTGGGGTCTAGACTGCAAGTCAAGGGAGAGAGGTTGGGCCCTGGGTAACTTTCTGGGTTCAGGGACCCCTTCGGTGGAAGGCAAGGGCGCCCTCTTGGGCCCAGACTGCAAGTCCAGGGAGAGAGATTGGGCCCTGGGTAGCTTGCTGGGATCAGGGACCCCTTAGGTGTAGGGCAAGGGAGCACTCTGGGGCCCAGACTGCAAGTCAATGGAGAGAGGTTGGCCCCTGGGAACCTTGCTTGGGTCAGGGACCCCTTAAGTGGAGGGGAAGTTGAAGAGTGCTACCCACTGCGCCACCACATCGCCTTCTCGTTACAATACTTTTTGCATAGTTCAGTTTCTATTTTAAATTTAAGTAAATTAAATTACAAAGGTATTGTGTGGAAATAGGAGAAAATGTTTTATATTGTAGATGAGAGAATGTATTTCTGTAACATTTTTGTGAAAAGTGTTGTAAAATTATTTTTTATTCTTTATTGTAAATGGAAAAGGTGCATTTACACAAAAAGAAACCTTTTTTAAAAAAAACATTGTTTTAAAATTTATTTGATGTTTGATATTTACTGAAAATAAGTTGATTTTGGATATTGCAAAATGCCTTTAAATAGTTCTTAAAGGAACAGATTTGACTCTGTTAAAGTACAAAGTGTCTTGTCACTGTAGTGGTACCTTCATGGATCAGATTTGTACGTTTGATCAAGGTACAAAATTGTATCTGCAGATAATAAAACCAAAGGTACATTTTGTTTTCTCATGGTACAAATCATGTCCTTAAAGGTTCAAACTTTGTACCTTTTTTGGTACAACATTGTACCATTTTTTCTGAGAGTGCAGGCCAGGGTTACATTTTTCTATATTACTTTTTTTGTCCATTTTGATGACACGATAAGGTACATTGCCCAAAGAGAAGATTAGTCAAATTTTTAGACAAAATTAGTTCTGTAGTCCTACACCCTTTAAACTAAGGACACCATTTTATCTTTTGAGTTATGATATACTCTGTCTAGTAAAAAAAACTTTTATTATTTAATAGTTGTTGGTCTTAAGGTTAAACACATTTATTGTTATGATTATAGATTAAAAAAATGTGAATTAAAAACTGATCTTTGACTAAACAAGAGTCGTTTTTCTGTATCTGCTTCTACTGTCTTTGCTCTTGGTCTGACCCAAAGCAAATTGTGTGAAAACCAAATCACATTAATATTAATGAGCTCATTACCATAGGTATTTCTACATGTAAAAATTATATTTCTAGATATCTGCAAGAATATTTTTACTAGTTAAAATATCATTGAAGATATAAGTAATTATATTTTCACTAGTTGTAAAGCTAAATTTAGATATCAGCTGCCTTCGTTAATATGAATAATGAATTTGTTACTAGTAAAAATGTCAATTCCTGATATCAAGAATTAATTTGATACTAGTTGAAATGTTAAATCTTGATATTAGTTAGATGTATTTCAACATGTTAATTTGTTATTTCTGATATCTGAAAATGGATTTCTGGTATGAATATAAATTATAAGATCTAAAATGTCTTTCTTACTAGTAACAATCCCATTTATGATATCAGAAATGAACATTTTCACTAGATCAAATATTACAATTTTTACTAGTAACAATTCAACTGTTGATATCAAGAATAAACATTTGCACTAGTATCCATATGACAACTGATATCAAAAATAAATGCTTTTACAAGTTGGAATTGTATTTCTGATATGTAAAAGAAATTTTTTAACTAGTAAGAAATCAATTCTTGATATTAACAATTAAATATGAATGGCAGTTTATGGTGACATTTAACTAGTGAAAATACAATTACAGAGATCAATAACTAAAATTCTTACTAGTTGAAATTCAGTTTCTGATATCAAGAATGAACATTTTAACTAGTGAAACTGAATTGTTGATATCAAGGATTAACATTGTTACTAGTGGAAATGCAATTCCTGATATCAACAATTTGCATTCTGGATATTAACAATTAAGTTATTGATATCAAGACTTCGGATATTTTGATATCAACAATTTAATACTTGACATGAACAATTCATTTCCGGTTCAGCAATACAAGTAAAAATGGCTTGCCAGAATAGCTGTTTTGTCTTTTATTGTTAACAGGATATAAATTCTTGATATCAAGAATTAAATTGTTGATATCAAAAATCCGAATTCTCGATATCAACAATGAATGGTGACATCATTGCTGATATCAAAAATTAACGTTGTTACTAGCTGAAATGTAATATTGATATCAACAATTACCTTATTTGATATCAAGAACTGAATTGTTGATATCAAGAATGTTGATTGTTGATATCAAGAATTAAATTGTTGATATCAACATATCCTGAGAATGAATAAAAGTAAAAACGGCTTGCCATAGATCGCAAGAATAAATATAAGTCAAAACGGCTGGACATTATTTTTTGATATCAATAATTACATTTGTGATATCAAAAATGTTGATTGTTGATATCAGGAATTGCATTTTCACTAGTACCAGCCCGAATTCTTGATAAATGATACTCAGAGGAAAACATTCATGATATCAATGAATAATGAATAAAAGTCAAAAAGGTTTGTCATACTCCTTGTAGGGGAAAAAAATCCCTATATTATAGCCAAGAGCACCAAAACTGCCATAGTAGGAACATTTTTTTTACCAATTTTGGAGCATTTATAATGAAAGTAATATTAAATGAAAGTAATAGAGCACTATAGGCAAAGAACCCAGATTACATCATTTAAACAGTAGCAGCATCCATGGTCCAAAGTAAATGCATATTTCACACAGAGGCATCATTTACATTATATTAAGGCATACATGCCTTGATACCCACGGTTTATTTTAATGTCTAAAGGAAAAGTCTAAAACATGTCATTTGGACAATTGTTCTTAGTCAGAATGTGAACGCTGTGAACAATTTCTACTTTTCTAAATTTAGATTTCTACTTTTTAAACATTTTTAAAATAACAGTTTTAAACTAATTTTAAATGTTATACTGTTTCAGTATTTATTGTATCCCTTTCTATATCTGAGCATATGAAATTAATTTGAAATGACAAGGGTAATTAGTTATTGTTAACAAGGTTTTGTTTTTCATGAGTACATTTTGATTCACTGTTGTAACAGGGTTTTTACTCCCGTTCTTCAAATGTATGATGTACTTGATGTTCTTCAGTTTTAACATTTTTAACCTTTGCATACTGTTTTTAGTATTCAGTAAGTTTTGTGGCAGCTTGTTTTTATTTTTACTTATTATTCTTATAATGTTTTTATTACTGCAATTAACTCTTTACTCAGATTACTGTGAATTAGCACATTATGTGTACATGTAAACAGCAAGTATGTGTATCACAGATTTTTATCAACGATGTTTAAGATACAATTTAAAAACTTCTCATTCATTCATAATTTTCTTGAAGTATGCATCTAACCCCCAGTCAGTGTTTTTGTTATGTTACTGGTCCTGGTAAACCATGTTTGACCCTTTAAACCACTTTGCTTGTTGTGTATGAATGATTTACACTAGCAGACCCTTTAAACCTGTCTGTCCCAACAAACCATGATACAGATGACCCTATAAGCCTGTGAAAAAACAGGTGTAATTTCCCACAACTCCATGGTCACATGTGATTTTTTAAGTGAGATGTATCTTAATGAGGCCATAACAGATTGTTTGATATATAAATTTCATTTGTAGGTTGTAAGGAAAGGTGTGTCCCCCTAAATCACAGTGGCTACATGCTGTCCCTGTAAACACTATATACCTGTATGTGTGTGTGCGTGTGCGTGTGCGTGTGTGTGTGTGCTCCATTAAACCATGTTCACATCAAACCATGCTAACATAAACATAAACTAAACATGGCTTTGCTTCACTACCCAGAGTTTAACCATACATGTAGTAAAACTGGTTACACAAGTGGTAATTGCTAGATTAGTCTTACCTCAGATTTATTGTTCATTTTCAGCATTGTTCATTTTCGTACAGCTCAGAAATCTTTTTAATTTAATTGAGGACATCGCCCCTATGTGGCTACTTCATGAAATAGCATCATGTTATAAATTTAGGAAGGAAAATACCAGAGGAATACTTGTCATCTCCTCATTACTCTCCGGCGTGTATAGGTGAACGTGACGCCCGGTTCCAGTCGTTAATACTGCACAGGACTGCAGTCACGACTTAAGTTAACGCTTTTTCAGTACTAACTTTCTACGTCACAAAAACGACGCATTTACATTGGTTTGCATAAATATAAAAAGATGATTCAAGATTTGTATTTTGTTATTGTTGTTAAAATACATTCTAGCACTGCTATTTCAATAAATAAATAAATAAATAAATAAATAAATAAATAAATAAATAAATAAATAAATAAAAAGAAAGCAAAGGAAAGCAGAAAAATAAAAAATGATGGTTTTTGAATGACAATTTTGTCTTTTAAACCTATACCTTAATTTACATAATTTAAAAGACTAAAATCTAAATACTACATATTCTACATTATTTCCTAGAACTTTAATAATTTCTAAGGGCACTGCATAAAATTATGGGGCCAGATCAGTCTTAAAAATAGTACATTTACAAAATAAAATTCATACATGGACAGCACAGTTCACATTTACAAAATCCAATTTCACAAATATCAAACATATTTTCACCTAATGAATTGGATTTGTGTATTTTTGAATCGTGTTTTGAAAGAATTAAAGAATTTGATTTATGTATTTTACGAATCGTGTTTTGAATTTACAAATGGGTTTTGTGTGTTTTTTTATGTATTTACAAATTGGATTTGCGCATTTACTAATCGTGTTTTGAATTTTCGAATTGGATTTGTGTATTTACAAATTGTGTTTTAAATTTGCGATTTGGATTTGTGTATTTTTAAATCGTGTTTTGAATTTATGAATTGGATTTGTGTTTTTTTAATTTACAAATTGGATTTGCATATTTACGAATGTTTTAAATTTACGAATTGGATACATGTATTTACGAATCGTGTTTTGAATTTATGAATTTGTTTTGTGTTTTTTTATTTACAAATTGGATTTGCATATTTACTTATCAACTTTTGAAATGACGAATTGGATTTGTGTATTTACAAATTGTATTTTGAATTTGCGAATTGGATTCGTGTATTTTTTTATCGTGTTTTGAATTTACGAATTGAATTTGTGTATTTACGAATTGTGTTTTGAATTTACAAATTGGATTTGTGTATTTACGAATCGTGTTTTGAATTGAAGAACTGATGTGTGTATAAACAAATTTTGTTTTGAATTATAAATTGGATTTTTGTATTTTTTAATTTACGAATTGGATTGTGTATTTACGAATCATGTTTTGTGTCATTTTTTTTAATCTCATTTTGAATTCACAAATTCATTTTTTTTTTTCATATGTGAGTTGTGCTGTGCATGGAATTATATTTTGTAAAAGTATTTTTAAGACTGGTCTGGCTCCATATAAAATACCTTCGTATACTCATTGATTCTGATACAAAAAACACCTTTTTTTCTACAAAAGCTCAAAAAGTAAAGCATCCCAAAACGTCGTCGCCATGGCTTATGAATATTCAATTCAGGGAGCGCGCAAGGGGGCGCGGTCCGTCCGGCTGCGGGGAAACGGAAGCGGAAGTGCCGCCATCTCCTCGCACCATCCGAGCAACAGCAGGGTCAGTACAGGCGATATTTGGGGAAGTATTATAGTCTATTACGTTAGTACAAGCGGTTACATGACGCGTTATATGTTTAAATGACGAACGCGACTCGAGGGGTGATAGTCGTGAAGGAAGAGCAGCGTCGCGTCACTCTGTCACGCACACGCGCGCGTCTCTTTATGAGTTGAGTTAGCATAGCGGCGCGCTCCCGTCTCTAAATGAGTGTTTTTAATTCAGCACCGTGACAGAAACAGCAGCGCTTCGCTTTTCTGCCGTCTTCGCTGGTAAGAACCCGCTTTCTGGTGCTCGGCTGGATGTCTGGGCGTGTTTGAGAGGCACAACAGAGGCGCAACGGTAAGTAGCCTCCGCTAGCTGATCTCTAGTGCACTTGGTAGTGATCTCTTTCTATCAGTTTGAGCCACGGAGGGCTTGTTAGGAGCTGAAGTTACTACTTACGAGAGTCGCTTGACTGATGTGATAGCATCACATTTGTTTGGTAACGTTAGCAGTGTGGAGGTTGAGAAAGGTGTGTGTTGTTTGATAGCTTACACTGGCATCTGTACATACAAAGATAAACTACACCGCACTTTAACAGATATGGTGCTTCACAAACTGTCAGATTTCACACACTATCTAAAGCAACAGTTGTCTTAGAGAAGTTCATTGAATGTTGGTTATCTCCTTGTCAACTTGATTTGGAAACCACCTGTTGGCTCCCTGAATTCACTTTTATTTAAATGGAGGTTGAAGTCAAGGTCTTCAATTGACAACAGTTGATTCAGACTTTTGTACTTTGCTCTTGGCATATTCAGAGAAGCTGGCTGTGGGACTGTTATCAGGTCACAGCCTTATGCAAGAGTGCTGCATATTAATACACCCTATCATGAACTACAACTTATCACCTAGTCTTTGTCTTGATTGGCTGACACTCTTTACTGGATATGTTTATAGTATGTTTGCCTAAATATAGTGTGACCGCGATGTGGTCAAGGGTGAAAAGATCAGCTTATGTAAGTAACTGTTTTCTTCCTGTTTTGTGTAGTGTGTTTAACTTAATATTAACCATGTGGAGCCTGACATCTGAAATTGTAGTCAGTAAAAATTAACCAGTCTTTTAAATGAGGATGGGTTATTGAAATTTGTACGAAATCTCTAAGATGTTTGCACAATTGTTAATGTTTAGTATTACATTTGAGAGGCCTATAAAGTTTTTTTTTTTTTTTTTTGTGGTGAATGTTACTTGTCAAATATTTATGATGAATGATTTCATTGGCTTTTATATTCTGCTTTTTATGTTTTATTGATTGATTGTTTTTAATAACAATTTTGTCTTTTAAACCTACATTTTAATTTCTATAATAAAAAAAATAAAAATCTAAATACTACATAATTCTACATTATTTCCTAGAATTGTAATAATTTCTGAATTATGGAGCTAAAATACCTTTACAAAAAAAATGATACATCGACAGCATTATTTACTATACTGTTTTATATCATTCAATATTTCTGTTTTTAATGCAGTAAAAATGTTTTGAAAATTAAACATGAATTTGTTTAGCTATAATCTTTAATTATAAAGATTTTTTTTCTTGCATCGCAGCCACCAACTAACCATATTGGAATTAGGCCTAACCCTAACCCTTAGTGTTAATGTTTAGTGTTACATTTGAGAGGCCTATCAAGATCATTATATATATATATATATATATATATATATATATATATATATATATATATATATATATATATATATAAAATTTTTTTTTTTTTTTTTGTGGAGAATTTTACTTGTCAAACAAATAATTGTGATGAATGATTTCATTGGCTTGTTTATATTGCATTTTATATTTTTCTTTGAAATATCATTAAATATTTCTATGTGTTTTTAATGCAGTAAAAACAATATTAGGAAAATTAAATATGAATTTGGTTAGCTATAATCTTAGATTTTTTTTTTATATCGCAGCCCCCAGCAAACCATAATGGAATTAGGGCTGCACAATATATAATTTTAGCATTGATATCACAATGTGATCATTCGTAATAGCCACATCTTGAGTATAGGCAATGTTGAGTCTGAATTATAATTTCCAAGTGTTACTGTCTTTTTTTCCCACCTCCCCAATAGTTGCTGATCTGCTATTGGCTGGCCGGCCCAAAGGTGAACTCAGAGCTGAAAAGAAACGCTTATGGCGGGAGTCAAGACAAGATAGGAAAAAAAGAACAATCAATCAGAGTCAGAAAATCTCCTGAAGTTTTCACTCAATGTGTTTTAAATACTAAATGTTTGCACATTGACCGCTTTGTTAGTCTGAATTAGATTTAATTTGATCTGAAATATATATTTTTAATATCATTACATAAAAGATTTTAAAACAGAGCTAATAAAACTAGTATTTTACTGGGGATATGTTATATTCATTGTAAGAAATATTGTTAGCACAATACTCAACAACCAATGATTATTTTTCCAGCGTTATGCAGTTCTAATTTTAACAAGAAACTAAAAGAGCTCAACAGGAGCTTTTTAATTCTTTTCCATTAATTCACCATTAGTAAACTGATGTTCACTTTTCAATTTTAGAAATATCAAAAGCATTTGTATTGAATCTGTGTCCACTAGATCAAGTCATAGATTGAAAAAAAAAAATTCCTACATTACTAAAATCATGTTGCATCTTGTTTGATGCTGGCATTTTAATATAAAGCAATTAACATAATAAAACATGTATGGAAACTTAAGTCAAGTTAATATAAGTTGCTTAATCTTAATATTCACCTTGAAATATTCACACATTGCAGCGACATGGACACCTCCAAATGATGTTAAGAGTTACATACTGTGTTTATAATGTATAATTCACCTAAAAATGTCATTTTTGTCTTCATAAATTGCTGAATTCGTGGTCAGGAAATCACACTTGACGTGAGCTGCTGACCGTGAGCTGTAACCACAGAGAGGGCGTGCGCGCGCCCTACCTAATGATAAATGCGCTCGCGTCTACTTTAGTGAACAGAACCTGCATAGGCTGTGAGTAACAGGTACTAAAGTTGTAAATACTATTCATTTTGTGGCACAGAGTGATCGTTTGAGAGCCCCGCGCGAAGTATGAACAGCACTTAGCAGTGAAAATGAAACCGAAAGCATGCACATCATTTAAATGATATCACATTTTAGAGTTATGATTGAGACAAGCATTTGATCTGTTTTTTCTTTCATAGCGCATACAGTTGTGCATGAAAATAAATGTTTACAGTGTCAGTATAACTACTCTAGCCTATATAATGTTGATTTTACCAGTAAATAAAATGCTCTAATAATATTGTCAATGACAGATTGCAAGTATATATCTCAAACATAATTCAACATCAGAATTATTATAAGTAGAATAATATTATTTATAGAAACCAGTAGACCTACACATAATATTATTGTTGTTTTACCATATGTTTGAGAAAAAACAATGATAATTGCCGACTCATATTAACCTTTATTTTACATCTACAGAATCCTGAGATAATCCTGATCTTTATTTTAAGCAAAAAAGAGCGATTCTCCTTTTAGCCAGAATCGTGCAGCTCTAGTTCACACTTGTAGTTCACTTTTTTATGGTTTGTTTGGTCAGGAGTTTGGATCGTAACATTTGGTTAACATATCGTCCTTTTTAAGATGTTCTGTCCTTTTTGAGGTCTTGTCTCATTTTGTTCTGTTTTTGATTTTTTTTGTTTTCAGATCTCTGTGTTGCTGTCATATGTCCATCATACTACTACAGAGTTAGATAGAAAACAGAAATCTGTGTTTTCAGGGGTCTCAGTCAGCTTGTTTTGTGTGCACACTTTTTTTCTAAAATTAATGAACTTAATAAGCAATCACATCAGGGTTTGCTTAAATTGAACTACACCTGCCAAGTGTGAACATCCCTTTAAAAAAGTATAGATTATCCATCAGAGAGCTGAATTCAAGCAGTAGAGTGTGTACAACAGATTCAGAAAAGTTTGGTCATGCTAATAAATGCTTTAGGAATCAGTGTAATATAAATAATAAACTAGGCTTTATATGGTTAAAATGTGCCTTTGTGAGTTTTGATGTTGATTAAAATAATTAAAATCATTGCCTGGTTCATACATCACAGCAGGTGTGACGCTAGTAGTTTGTTTCTCTCAGCGTACACCTATCTGATGTTACAGATGAGTAATGTGCTCTGCCTTCAGGCACTGGCCACTATTAATGTGTGTACTCTATTGTGAAAGAGCAGAATTGAATGTTCTATTGTGTGTTTAAGCCTCCACAGTGCTGCACCAGCTTTCATCCCTCTACATACCTCCCGTTTAAACCTATGTTCTTTTCGCAGTTATTTCACCCCACATCTGTGCTTCTGGGCCCTCATGTGGCGGCCGTGCGGAGGTTTGGAAGAGTGGACAGGCTAAACGCTGAAAGACCCCGACCTGAACACGTGCACAAAGAGAGAGCGAGAGGGGGGGAGAGAGACTGACACTCCCAGGTATAATATACTTCCTGGATATTGTGTACATGATTTTTAGGCTGGGGAATTCCTAAGGCTTTGCTCGCATGGTCACAGTGGGTGCACGGTACTAGGGACACTGTAACATGTTTTATTTGTATTTTATTATTGATATAAAGATGGATAGAGTCTGAATAGCAGGCAAAGTAATTATTTTGTGTCCTGCTGGTAGCTCCTGGTCTTTCTCTTAAATGTGTTTGACTGAATCTGGGAGCCTTTACACTCCCATTTGAAAAATGTGTACCATTGTTTGCTTTGTACATGTCCATATTAGTGTTTTATTGACATGGTTTTACAATGTCCCAGATTTTGCAGAACCTGATAGCCAGCCTGTTGCCATGTCGACATCATCGCTGAGGCGACAAGTGAAGAACATTGTTCACAATTACTCAGAGGCAGAGATAAAGGTTAGACTTTTACCTTTGTAACCATGCTTTCGTTTTCTCTCTTACTCTTTTTCAGACTTTTCTCCGTTCCTCCTGGGCCTTGAAACCATCTTCTTATTCATCATAAGTCTGTTATAGTTTCAGATAAATGTTTTGTCCTCCTGCCCTTCATTTTTTTCTGTTGAATGAAACTCTGCAGTGTCATACAAAACGAGCAGCAAGTCATTCATTTTTTTAATCAGTTATTTCAGGTTTGAAAGCTACTAAACACCAAATCTCTTTAAGAATTTCTTGCCTCTGTCACGTTTTCTGCTTTGATTTACGACCTAAAGAGTAAAAGTGCCATCACACTGTTGGGTAGCATTCATGCATGGAATCTACATGAACAAGAGGTTTGTGTGATGGTGAAAAAGTTTCCTATGCAGATTTAGCTGTTAAGTTGGCCATGCAAATTCACTGTACTGACCTGCAGACAGCATATAAGTTTGAAAGTGATTTCTGTACCATGTGCATTGCTGCACTTTTGACATTGGACACTTTTTGATTACAAATTGACACACAGTCTTACTAATGTTACAGAATCTTAAGGTTAAATTTGGAATTCCATATCACTGTACTGTTGTTTTATATGCATGTAACCATGAGAAGATTATTGGTCAGGATATGACCAAACACAATGTGGGATACTATATTTAGTAAGCCTTTTTGAACAATGTTCATTGAACCCAGGTTAATTTTGACAGCAAATTTAGACTAAAATTCCATTTCAGTTTTAGTCATATATTAGTCTAATTATTTTAGTTTTAGTATAGTTTTCATCGACTACATTTCATAAGATTTTAGTAGACTAAATCTACTCTAGTTTTAGTTGACTAAAATATATTTGGTTTAAGATCACCGGTGATCGGTTCTGCGCAGATTTTGCCCATCTAAAAGAGTTGGGTTTGTCTGCGGAGTGCAAGGCA
Source organism: Danio aesculapii (assembly GCF_903798145.1). NCBI lineage: Eukaryota > Metazoa > Chordata > Actinopteri > Cypriniformes > Danionidae > Danio > Danio aesculapii. Next base: position 39,223,795 of record NC_079450.1, on the reverse strand, counting down.
AGGGTGTAACATGAAAGGGCCTTAGGGGCGTAACTTGTTGTAGAGATGTAACTTGATTTTATGGAGACATGTTTGGAGAAAACTCATTAAAACCGTTGCTGAAAATGTTCTCTGGTAAGTATTTCTGCAGTTTTGCCAACAATATTTCATTGTGACATCTCGGATGGTTCAATGAGATCTCGAAAACTGCAAGTTATGCTTCTAACTTACTACAAGTTACGCCCCTTCATCTTACGCCCCCATCTTGCAGTCTGGCGACAGATATTCTTGATCTCAAACAAGCCTAGTTACTTTTCAAATGTGAGTATGTGCGTCGTGCAAGATTAATTCTGATTGGATATTTACCAAAATACATTCCTCAATCACATTCTCATGTCGTTTTTATCAGTCAACGAAAATGTCAGTATATTTTTATTATAGTTGTCATAATCATCTCTTAATTTTTACTTAGTTTTCTCGGTAGAAACTTGTTCGTCACGAAAATTATGACGAAATTTTTTCCTCACCGAAATAAACACTGCATTGAACTTTTTTATTTTCTCCAGGTAAGGGAAGCAACCTCTAATGACCCATGGGGTCCCTCAAGTTCTTTGATGTCAGAGATCGCTGACCTGACCTATAATGTAGTGGCCTTCTCAGAGATTATGAGCATGGTCTGGAAGAGACTCAACGACCATGGGAAGAACTGGAGACATGTATATAAAGTACGTTCATCACCCTTTCTAATGGCAGATGTGATCTATGTAAGCAATATAATCAGATTTTTATTTTTATTTTTTTACACTCTCACTCTTTCACAGGCTATGACTCTGATGGAGTATCTGATAAAAACGGGTTCAGAGCGGGTGGCACAGCAATGCAGGGAAAACATCTACGCCGTTCAAACGCTCAAAGACTTCCAGTACATAGACAGAGACGGCAAAGATCAGGTACACAAATGCAAAGCTATATTTACACACGCATGCAAATTAAATGTTATCTCTTTCAGTAAGGAAGTAAAGGAGATCTCTCAGTGTTAGTTTTGAAGTGTCCTTCAACAAGAGTCTGATACGTGATTCACACACTACAACAATCTCTTGCTCAAGGTCTCCATGTGCAGTCAACTCAAACACTGTGACTTTCAATCAAGGACTTTCTCCCACTCCCACTTAAAGCACAATCACATCAGCTCAGTTTTCAACCCCCACTAGGTTTTGTTGCGTTTTACTCAATTGAACATATTTCTAACATTGTGATCTCAAACTCAACTATTTTCAGTTCTAGCCATTTAAGTATTCGTTCAGATGCTAGTCAAATGAGTTATTAAATCAGGGATGTGCAAGTAATCAAAATTCAATTTCGATTCTTGGCCTCCAACGATTATGAAAAAACATTAAGATAAACTGATTATAGCATCATGTTCTGCCCCCTCTCCAAGCAGTCTGCATTTGTTCCTCTGCAAAGTTTCAAATCAGTAAAATTAAATAACATGACTTCGTAGGACGTGCTTTTAAGTGTATTCGATTCATTCATGCTTTTAAAAGCACAAATGAGAACTTGTGCCATTCTGTGCATGCACTCAGCCTTAGAATGTCATCTTTTAGATTAAGGTGCTCACCTACATGGTCCAATAAGCAAAAACATGTCAAATCACTTGGTGATCATTCACATTAAACCCTTGTTTATAAAATGAATGAACAAAGAGTTCGAAGTGAAAAAGCATGTGTAACTATTAATCGGAACTGCATGCCTCTTAAAAAGTGACAGCAGATTTATTCCTGCTGCCGACTGTGTTTAGCATAATTAATCAAATAACTAAAGAAAACAATGATAAAATCAATCACTGCTCTTGGCTGACAGAGTTTTGTAGCTTTAGTAAAAAACAAATCAAGTGTTTTTCTTACAGTGAAGATGCTTAAACCACAGATAGTTTCATCCGTATATTTTCATTCTACTGTATTTTAAAATTATTTTGCTTTTTTTTTTTTTGCATTATTTAAAACTGAAATGTCATGATCTTTGAAATTAAATAAACATTTAAATAAATAAACAGGGGGGTTTATAATTCAGGGGGCTAATAGTTCTGACTTCAACTGTATAAATATCTCAAATCCAAATCAAGTCACAATCAATCAAGCTAAAATACATACAGATGTATAAACTGTTTATACAGTCTATTGGTGCGACTCGTGTGAGTGATGCTCTCTTTGTTGCAAACATTGTATATCCAGTGTTTTGAGCTGCTGTGACATAAGTGGAGTGATCGCCCCTCTCTAGTGTCTCATCCAAAACTATGACTTTTTCCAGAAGCTCAGCGAGTCTCTCGTGTATTTATTGTGGCTTCGTGATTTTGGCTCCCCAAAAATGAGATAAAATACCCCAGAAATAATGGAGACAAGAGTAGACGAGCAAGAGAACAGATTGCGAGAGGCACAGTGATGTTCTAAGCATTACATTTGTTAGGTCGAGTGATCGAGCTGCTGTGAAGCTGTCCGGACTTGCAATCATTGTGCTGTTATTAATAGTTGAAGATCAGCAAAATATTGGAATAGCCTTGCATGTGTTTAGGCCTGTTTACATATAAGAACTGAACATTCTGTGTTTTTGACATTATTGCGTAAGTATTAATAAGTTCACTAAACCTGGCTGGAATTATTAGCGAAATAAAAGTTAAAACTTCATAAAACTTCAATATTTAATATTATAATGTTTAATATACTTATTGCAATAAACAGTAGCCTAGTTCATACGCCTGTTTCCTTTTAGTAAAGAAGTTCTTATGCATGAAATATGCACTCCAAATTTCTTCATTGAGACATGTTGAATTCTTCCATCATTTGCCATGTTTCCAAATTGCATTGTCATTTTTCTTGTAGTTTTTTTATCTGTTTTATCTATTATTTTCTGTAAAGCCGCTTCTGACCATGACATGTCCACACTAAATTGTTATAGGAGACGTGTATTATTTATTATATGCAAAATCCTTTGTATATTCTCAGAGAGATCTCCACTTAAGTATCATACTTGGAGGGAAAATGTGCCTTATGCAATGGCAAAGTTATATAAGTTTGAAGCATCAGAATCGGTACTCAGTATTGGCCGATCACCATGACAAGGAATCGGTACACTATATCGGCTGCAAAAATGCTGACCGAAGCATTCCTAGTTTTAAATAACCGTGATTACAATTTTGACTGAAATAATCATGGTTATGAATTTTTTACATAATTAAGCAGCTCTAGTAAGAACACAAAACAAGTTGTGTTAGATAAACACATACTTGAACGTAATGTCACACTCACTCTGTGTGTGTGTTAGGGTGTGAATGTACGGGAAAAGGCCAAGCAACTGGTGACTCTGCTAAAAGACGAGGAGAGGCTACGAGAGGAGAGGATCCATGCACTCAAAACCAAAGAGAAGATGGCACAGACCAGCAGTGGTAAGAACTAGAAGTGCTTTGCAGTAGGAGGGGCTTATGCAGGGGTCAGGGCGGACATTCAAAGATGTTCCCTTATAAACACTCTTGAGTGCTCTTCGCAGCGTTGGCCAAGTATGGAGCTTGGCATGCTTTTGGGTCTGGAAGCACTTTTAGGGACCAGTACTCCACCACCTATTGATGCATCATAATGGCTATCATTTGACTCCTTCCTTAGCATCTTCGGCCCCTTCTGCTCCTGCTTTAGGGGGAGGAGGAGTGCACTCCGGAGCAGACTCTGATCAGGCGTGGCCCCAGAGCTCCGGTGAGGAGGACCTGCAGCTCCAGCTGGCACTGGCCATGAGCAAGGAGGAGGCGGAGCAGGTAAAGTCTCAGCCAATCAGCAATTAGATTCAGGCTGCAGGTAACGTGTACTACTGAGGTGGTTCAAAGTCTGGGGAAGATGAATAGTTGTTCTACTAGAAGTGTATTTTTAAGAGACCTAAATGTAGAGGGTGCTATACAGTTATTTGGTCGTTTGTACAGAATAAACACATCCTTATAGTCCTTAGGGTGTTGTTCATTTTGCGTAATGCCCAGTTGACTGTACAGTATCCTGTTTATTACATGGCTACTTACCAAATACATAAATGAGCATTACATTAATTTGAGTTTTTTTTGTAAGGAAAGAAGAGACCGTGCTGTGATAAGGTAATTTCTTTGTTTGGGACAGTAATTACACAAACATGCTGAAGAAGAAAATGGCAAGATTGACAACGCTAAATGTTTTCTAGAGAGATCAATAATAAATTGCTCCAATGGGCTATGTAACTTTTGAAGTATATTTTAAGATTTTACGCTTATTTTAGAACATATAATTGAAATATCTTGCATGCTTATAGCAATACATTAACTGTAGCTTCCCAATTAGACGTCAACAGCAAGAATTTATTTTCTGTCTTGAGTTGGATAAATAGTAGTAATATTTAACTGGCACTCCACTCAAACATTATATACAGTTGAAGTCAGAATTATTAGTCCCCTGTTTATTTTTTCCCCAATTTCTGTTTAACGAAGAGAAGATTTTTTCAACATATTTCTAAACATAATAGTTTTAATAACTCATCTCTAATAACTGATTTATTTTATCTTTGCCATGATGATAGTAAATAATATTTGACTAGATATTTTAAGACACTTCTATACAGCTTAAAGTGACATTTAAAAGCTTAACTAGGTTAATTAGGTTAACTAGGCAGGTTAGGGCAATTAGGCAAGTTATTGTATAACAATGGTATGTTCTGTAGACTATTGGAAAAAATATATAGCTTAAAGGGGCTAATAATTTTGACCTTAATGCATTTTAAAAAATTAAAAACTAATTTTATTCTTGCTGAAATAAAACCAATAAGACTTTCTCCAGAAGAAAAAATATTATCAGACATACTGTGAAAAATTCCTTGCTCTGTTAAACAGCATTTGGGAAATATTTAAAAAAGAAAAAAAAATCAAAGGGGGGCTAATAATTCTGACTTTAACTGTATATGTTTGTTAATTTAAATGCATATTTTTATATTTGCATTTGTATTTTTAATATCGTATCGTCTTTACAATAATATCTACTACTTGCTACTGTAAAGGATTATGGTATTTATATAATAATAATGATGATAATAATAAAGCTGCTTTTCCACTGCATAGTACACCTGGCATGGCTTGCTTTTCCACTGTAGTTTAGTCCCGTTTCGAAATGGGTGGGCTAATAGATATGTTACTATAGTTGCACCACCTCTACCGTCACGACATCTTTCTGGTTGCTGCACCCAGCTCTCACTGAAATTGTTCCATGGCTATTAGGGATGTAACTATTCACCATGAGCTGGTTAAAAATCGATTCAAATATGTGACCATTCAAACCAGTAGTAATGTTGAATGAATCGTGATATTTTTTTAACAGAGGGGGCGCTGTGTTTACAAGCGCAAACTCGCTTCACCTGCACATTAGCGGTGAGCATTCAGAGATAGGGTGGCAGAGTAAAATGACAGCGGTGAGCTGCACCAGACAAATCAAAAACTGTGTGCAAATACTGGAAAAATACATTTACTTACACTAACAGAATGAATATGATGCACATAAACTGTCAGCACAGTGAAAAACTTGTTACGGAGGTCTGTATGCAAAAAAACCTACTTATAGGGTAAATCATGCAGACCGGATGATTTGCAGGTCCATTTGCTCTGGTGGTACGGAGATCACACGGTGCATCAGTGTTTTCATAGCGAAAGTATGAAGATGTTTTTTATCAGACTGAAAGAGAAAGTTGTTCTGTTACAGAAGCAGGTTATACATTATTTTTACCCTCTCTTTTTTAAATTAGTTTATGCATATTTTAAAAATGTGCTTATTATCATTGAATATTTTAAAATGTTCAAGATTATCTCTTAAGTGTATCACACTGATACTTATAACTATTAATTATACAAGTGTTAATAATTATTTACCTTCATAATCATGTTCAACTCTGGTCTTTATTCTACTATTTAATTAGTAATTTTATAATCATTTTTTAATGCCAGTGGCACGTCCCCTGGATCTGACACCGCTCTCTGGTTTAGGAAAGGCTTTCCTCTCCACACCAGCCATCTCAGTCCCCAGTGAAAGAGTTTTTTTTTTTTTTTTTTTTTTTAGCAAAGAGCATTCTAAATGCAAAGACTTCAGCTTAGGTCAGAAAATATAGATGTGCTGGTATTTCTCTCTTGGCTTTTAGTTTGTTTATATTAATGAGTCTTCTTTAATTTGTGTTTTTAATTTGTTTTTAAAAAAGCAATTTAGATATGGCAGAATTTTTATTTTGCAAAAAAAATGTGCAACATTTAAGAAAAAATAAAAGGGCTCTTCACCTTATATTTGTTTTAAATAATTTTGGTAAAAAATGTGACAAATTGTGAATCAAATGGAATCATGAGTCAGGTGAATTGTTACATCCCTAATGGCTACCAATAGCCCGTTTTACCATTTACCATTTTCGGTTTATCCTCCCATTTTCCTGCAATTCTCCTGTATTTTACCATTCTGTTTAAATATTTTCCTGTGTTTTAGTCTTTCTGTAGAAGGTGGCAATAACAACTATATTTAGCAATACTGGAAAGTTAGTTTTAGAATGAGTCGTTGTTACATTACTTTTAAATTGGTGGAATTCTGCTGTAAAATTGTTCTGGTAATTTTATGCCAGCATACAGGTATTACTGTGTTAAAGGGGCTAAAAAGAAAACCCCTGCACTTTGTCTGCTTGCCATGAAATAGCTATTTTAAGTAGTTTGAATCTAGGTGTGATATAACATGATTTGGCCAATTACAACTGTTTCCACAATCTGCTTTTGAAGAATTATAATAGTATTGTTTTAAAGCGCACATTGTACCAGATGCAGTATTTGGCTCAAACTATGTCTCAATATACTTTTAATAGGCCAAACATGCTGCCGCATTTACAGTTTTAATATTTGCTCACTTTGATGTCGACCGAAATCTGTATTAATTTCTGTCTTGTCTAAACAAAACAAGATCTATTGAATAATGTGGGTAACCAAACAGATGTTGACTTTGATAGTAATAAAACTCTGTGATAACAATAAAAGTCAGGGGGCACCAGCAAATTTCTTCTTACTTCTTACAGAAGAAAGAAGAGGTTTAAAACAACCTGAGAGTAAATGAGGACAGAATTATTATTCAGTTTCTTAAATGCTACTGCTAATACACCTGCTGTACCACCTGTTTTATGTTTAATTTGTTAACAAAGATCTAAACCAAGGTAGAACTTAAATATATTTATATAATAATTCCGGTACTAAATGTACATAGTGTAAAAAAAATAAATAATATGAGCTGTGCTATGCAGTGGAAAATTCCCTTAAGTATTCAGAAAAGAATGCCTCTGAAATGTCATGTTCAACTTGAAGCTATAGCTCTGCCCTTAATAGGCCAACAGTCTTGAATCTCTCTTACGCTGGACCTGGGCCATCCTTACTGTTGAGCCCTGCCAATAATAACCATATTTAAAGCACCCTAAATCTGCTACCTCCGCTAATTGCCATCATAAAATAGAAATATTGGTTATTTCTCTAAAGTATAATAACACACATTCAACTAGGGCCCATCCTCTGCACAGTTACTGCACATTTTCCCTCACTTCTTCACTCACACCTGTCCTCATCCTGCCCCCCCTCATTCAGACTACACATGACCCTCTGGAAGATGCAGAGATCCGCTACGCACTCACAATCAGCCAGGAGACTCACCAACAGGTCAGGGAGCAAAAATTCATCCGGGTCACACCCTTGCTTTGCTGTCCTCTTCCCTTCACAAATCAAAGATCAGCGTGAAACAATGTATACATCAGTGTGTGATCATGGAACGATTGAAATATCTAACAAAATACCTTAGTGCTTTTTAAAACGTTGAAAGATTTCTGTTACTTTTTTGTTTGCGTGTGTAGAGCTTTCCTCTTGTTATTAATCCCTGTTTGAACTCTTCCGATCAAACTGTACACTTGCAACTGCATGATGAAATCAGATGTACCTACAATTTTCAGTAATTGTCCACTCTTAGTAATTCCAACAGTGGTTGTCAATGCAGTATCAGAGAAGATGAAATGCACACAAGTTCCCAATGTTGTTCAATTGTGTAACTTCAGCCTTGAAGCACACCTCTGAAGCTGATGAGACATGGGAGTCATATTGCAACAGTTCAGTAGACTCCATTTCCCATCAGCGCTCAGATCTTGGTTCACTGTGATGATGTGACGGTGGTGTGTGATTGGCAGGAGGAGCGTCTGCGCAGGGGAGACGACCTGAGGCTGCAGATGGCCATCGAGGAGAGTAAGAGGGAGAAAACCAAGCCCGAGGAGGTGTGTGATTGTGTACGATTGTGTCAGCAAGAGTTCATGCTTGATGAGCTGTTCTTCCTCTAGGATGAGAGCATGAGATGTACACATGGTTGTGTGTTGTTACTAAGGGTTGCGTGTTTGTGTACCTGCCTCTCACTCTCCAAGAGTTACCTGCTCTGTCTGTGTCTCTCACCCTGCGTACGCTCTTTAACACAAGTGTCTGTAAGCTTGTTTCACTTCCTGTAGAGTTTCTTCTTCTTTACCATTTTGCCACACTAGATATTTTTTGATCCACTTACAAGTGTAAGTGTCTGTCTTCTCTGTTCAAAAGAAACTTCCCTCTCACTCTTTTACTTTCTTGCGCACTCCTTCTCCCATGGGGACTTTCTTACTGACATGTCTCTCTCTCAGTCGTCTCTGATGGAGTTAAGCGCTGCAGACCCGTGGGGAGCTCCTGCGACAGGCTCTGCAGGACCCTCTCCTCCTCCCGCTTTGGCTCCCGCATCTACTGCTGGCCCTTGGGGACCTCCTGACCCATGGGGAGCCGCTTCCCCTGCCTCTCCCCCAAGTGCTGATCCTTGGGCAGGAGCACCAGCAACTGTAGCCCCAGACCCATGGAGTGATTCGTCCTCCAGAGTAAATTCTGACCCCTGGGCATCCACAGGTGAGAGTGTACAGGATGAGCCTTCCTGATGTCCTTGTGTCTTTACCCTGGCTTTTCCCTGTTAATTTTTGGTGTCCTCTGATCCTTGACCTCTCCTCTCCTATCCCCCCAGCTGTGACCCCACCAAGTGCCGACCCTTGGGCTCACTCAGTGGCTCCGGGCCCTACCCCGCTCTCAGGGTCAACTGATCCCTGGGCTGCGGAAGGAGCCGCCCCTGCCACTGACGGTCTGACCTCTGATCCTTGGAGTGGCTCAGTTAAACAAACTAACGGCACAGGTATAATTGCATGTGCAGACGTATAGATCAGAGGTCTCTTACTCAATTCCTCGAGGGCCACAGCTCTGCATAGTTTAGCTCCAACCACCTCCAACTCACATCTGCTTAATAGTCTTTAGTATTCTTGAACACCTTGATTAGTTGGATCAGCTGTGTTTGATTAGGGTTGGAGCAAAACTGTGCAGAGCTGCGGCCCTCCAGGAATTGTGTTTGAGACCATTTGGTATAGATGATTATTCACTCATCACAGCGGTGCCCAACATCCTGCAGAGGTCAACTCCTAAGTTGTCTTAACATAATTGCGTGACCAATTCTAGTAATCCTAATAACTTTGATTACCTCGATTCAGGTGTATTTAATGGGTGTTTAGCTAAGCTTTGCTGGTGTTTGGACTTCTGGCTTATCCTTTGCAAAGATAATTGTGTCAGACAATGTGCTTGTTGGCAATTTGCAATCTACACTGCATTCTCGGCAGCTGAAGAGGTTTTGTATTTGGTGCTGGTGTATTGACTCTTTACTTAATTCCTCTGCCTTGGCCACTATTGCTTGTTCAGACAAGCTTAACAGGAGGTTTTGACCCAAACCCAAATGTCACACTTCCTTCATGTGCACTTGCAGTTTTGTGTACACAACTATAGAGGGTCTTTGAATGTTACCTTTGAATGTAGTGCATTACAATATTGAGTTACTCAAAAGAAGTAACTAATTGCGTTATTTAGTCACTTTTTATGGCAAGTAATGCGTTATATTCCTTTTGAGTTACTTTTGTGTTACTTTTCTTTACCTGGCTGAGGTTTGATCTCCTTTGGCCCATTTCCACTAAGTGGTACGGTATGGTTTGATACCTAGCATGACAAAAGGGGTACCAAAATGCGGAGCTAGATGCACAGCTGAACGCTATTGGTTTACAGAGAAACGTCACAAACGCGTACATAAGCCAGGAGAATGAAAACAAAGGAACCGCCATTTTACATTGCATCGTAATAATATATACAAATAATAACAAGCCATGGTCGACCCGAGCTCAAACAAACCTTGTCGTCGTCTTGATGAAGATCCACAAAGCCAAGAAGAACAAAATCTGCCATGTCTTGTTTTTGTTTTACGAGGTCATCTAAAGGGTGAGTGATTTCACTTTCTCCAGAGCTCGCATTCACTCGCAGCGCATCTATTTTAAATAACGAACTTTTTTGAGCTGTTAATAATACCGTGTGTGTGATTATTGAAGTGCTTCTGACATCCGATCCTTTCAGAAAATGGACAAGCGCAAGAGTGATATGTGGAAAAAAACAAAGAAGAAGCCACAAAAACAGAGGAGCGAATGATTCTTTCAGCAACCTAAAAGATGAACAAACTGCTTTAACTATTATCATCACCTTTTGTACTATTATGAAGCCGGGAATGATGGAAATACTTTCTAACAGAGGTTAAATGAGAGGTTTGCACTGACTGTGGGCTATATTCCGTGTTGTTTTTTAACCCAAATTAGGACTAAATGTATGCTGTGGGTAGTTTTTCTGTAATTGGTAACATATCAGAGACTGTAAGGGTCTGTATGTGTTAATTTATGTTGCATTTATTTATTTTATATAATTGCAGACGTTACAGTAGGCTATTTCGCAGTCATTGATCTGCAGTTATAATCAAATCATGTATATAAAGCATCTATGTTTTCTGACAAGTGCTTCTCATATGATATGTGAATGACCCGCACAGCTTTATTTTGACATTTCCTTGAGCGAGAATGACTAACTGAAACTTTGTCGTACACCACGTTTGTTGTACCATTGGTACCCTGTCAGTGGAAACGCAAGCATGATAAAGGTGACCCATACCAACCTGTACTAAACCGTACTGTACCACTCAGAGGAAACAGGCCATTTCAGAACTTGCAGGTGTTTTTTTATAGAGAAGCTCTGCATTTAACAACCACCTATATAACCTACACATTAATTTTCCTTACAATTTTGTCCTACAATTTTTTTTATTGAGAACTTTCTGAGCCAAGAGCTATACATGCTGTATATACAGATTAATTAAAGCATGTAAAGTAATGTTTGCTACTTTTATACGTTTTATGTTATTAGTTCAAATTCACTGCAAATTCACTGTCCATTGAGATAAAGTTTGCAATAGTTTATGAGTACTAACATGAAATAATTTATATTAAGTCAAAAACAGATTTTTAAACCTTTTAAAAATGTTTAATAACAATAGGAACAGGAAGACGAAAAAAACATCCCCAACTCAAAGTAAATCTGAGATTTATGCATTGAATAAATTGCTTCACGTGACCTTAACAAATGTTTAAATCATTTCCCAGAAAAAAATATATAGTATTCGCTTCTACGATAGAAAATGTGCATAACTGAGTAGGATAAACTTCTTATTCGATAAGATTTAGATGCCACCACACCTTCATTGCATGTCAGCACTGTCTCCTGAGGCGCAAGTCATTTATTAAATAAAGAAAAGATTCACGCAGCTTGTCCTGCAGCAAATTATGTTTTTACTGTTGATATTTGGCACCTGTTAATCAGGAAATGACTATTTCGTTCTCTTTGACTCGTTGGATGGAAGCGCTGCTTTATTCGCACTTAACGACAATCCACTTCTTTTCTTTAATGAGTTCAAAACAACAAGAATCTATTGCAAAAATGTAAGTCTCTGGCCTGCCATTGTTTTAGTTTCTGACTGTGTGTAGTGATAACAGGCGATTTGAAAATAAATTGTTTGTTTTAACTGGATGTTCTAAGTGAACCAGTCGAACCAGTTCATTAATTTAAACTGAGTTGTCGTGAAACAGTTTGTCTTCAGTAAGTACCTAATTACTTATTTTTTAACATTCCAGATACCCCCTCTGACTCTAACTAAACCAATATGTGTTTATTCAGTTACTAGAACAGTACACTGACTCATCTGCTGCGAAAAGAGACCTGATGATAATTATGAGTGCGAGCCGACTGTTCTCTCGCTGCACGCTCTCCCATTGAGTTTGTGGCTAATGTCGTTTTTATTCCGCAATTATTTTGTAGGGGTGTGAACCTACACTGGTCTCACGGTTTGTTTCGGTTACGATTATCATGCCATCGATTCGGTTCAATTCAATATCTCGGTGCATTTACGATGCACTGTGTCAAATGTCCAAAGTGAGAGAAAGAGAGAGAGACAGAAGCAGAGATGAAATTTTACAGCTTTCATTTCTCCCTAGTAGTGAAATAGCAGCACGTGTGCTGTATCTTCTTTAGTGTCAGTTGAAAGACTGTCCAGCAAACTCACAAGCAATGAATTTTGTGCACAATTATCTGCTTGGAGCACTTTATTTACTCGCCATTGCCTCCTTCGCCATAGTATTCTACTGCGACTTAGCACATAGGAGATAAATGACGTCAGTACGTAATAACCGGTTATGATAACTACTGAACTGACATCGAATTGTTCGCTTCTGCATCACAGTGCGTCAAAGAAACAATGAATTTTGACACCCCTAATATTTTGTAAAAACCAATTAAGCAAGGTAAAAAGTAACTTGTGTTAATTTTTATTTAAAGTAACTCATAATATGACTTCTTTTTAAAAGTAATGCGTTACTGTCCTCGTTACTTTAAAAAAGTAATATTATGTAACGTGCATTACTTATGGCAAGTTACCCCCCAACATTGCCTGTGAGTGGCCTCTACGCACATAAGTACATCATGCAAATGCCGCCTTAAAAGAAAGGAGGCTAAAAGAGCCTAGTACAACTACTAAAGTAGCATGGGCGCAGAGTTTTGATCATATACATAATTTCTCAGATCTAATTTGAGTTTTAGGTGCATTGATGCAGTTAAACCTATTGTGGGTAATAATGCGTCTGAGGGTGCTTTCACACTAGCATTTTTGGTCTACACCCAGGTTTGTTTGACGTCAGAGTACGGTACGTTTAGCTAGTGTGAATGTGTTATCTGAACTCTGGTGTGAATCCTTGAACCGTACCCGAGTTCGCCTGAAAGAGGTGGTCTGGGGTACGGTTCGCACGAATGAATGCAATCATACCAATTAACAGAAGTGAACCGCCAGCTGTACAACAAACTATCATTTTCATAACGTTCATTTGTTTGTGTGTGTGTGTGTATCACGTACTGTACCTTGGTGACGAGCAGGACTGAGCCAGGGCAATAACAGTGATAATGTCTGCTTGTCTCCTTCAAAAACAGCTTCTGCAGACATTGCGTGATGTTCTGAACGTTTATATAATATTTTTGCGGCACATAGACGTGAGTCGCTCTCTGTGTGTCCAAAACCAAAAGATTTAGTAAAAGCAGAACGACCGTGATGTGCGGACGTCTTTCCATTTTGGCACTTTGCTTTCGTGTCTGTCACCTAGCAACAGCCGTACACACAACAGCAGCTTGATGACGCAAGCGTACCGGGGTTCAGAAGGAAAAAAGACTGTGTAAACACAAACCAACCGAAAAGGTGGCAAGGGGGGACAATCAAACTTGGGTACACTCAAGGAATATAAACCAAGTGTGAAAGCACCCTAAGGCAGGGCTTGGCAAAGGATTGGTTGGAATGTAACCCCGTCTCACTTGAACAAATATGCTGTTTGTCTGTAATTGTTTTTTGCCAATTTTCCCCGCACACAGCAGATCCAGAGAGAAGAGGCTCCTCAGTGACATGTGATGCAGGAGGCTCTCCTGTGCCCTTTGACCTTTCATCGATTGGTACCTCTTTGCCCGTTCGGAAAACACCAGAGTCATTTTTGGGACCCAACGCATCACTGGTGGATTTGGACTCACTAGTATCATCAAAACCCAAACCAAAACAACCACCACCACCAAGCATCTCCTCCACATCTAACAACCCCTTCCTACAGACACAGGGTGTGTTTTTAAAAGAGCACAATTGAATTAAAATTGTCTTTGTTTGTTTTCCCCTCTAAGTTGTTTATTTCCTCCTTTAGGTGCCTCCTCAACAGGTATGGGAGTTACCCCAGGAAGTACCATTTCAAGTAGAGGAGTATCTCCGACCCCACCTTCTGCTTCTAATCCTTTTGGCGCGACCCCAATGGCATCCATCTCCCCTCAACCCTCTTCACTTGGTCTGAACCAGCTCCGTACAAGCCCCGTTCCCCCAAACCCCATGCTGGGTCACATGCCTCCACCAGTAGTGGGAATGGTTCAGCCAGGAATGGGCATGCCAGGAATGGGGGTCCCTATGGCGGCCCCTAGTATAAGCATGGGAATGGGCATGCCTTTCGGTGGAATATCCCCTATGGGTCCTGCAGGAAACCCCTTGCTGATGGGTCCAGGCGGCCCTGCACAGCCTTCACTGATTTTGGGCGGGCCATCAGGAGTGGGCGGAGTAATGGGAACAGGGGGATCCATGGGAGGTGGAACCACAGGCACAAGCACCAATCCTTTCCTTCTTTGAGAGATTTCACCAATACCACTGGCCCTGTGCACTCAACAACCAATCCAAACCTGCCCTACCAACACAAACAGTTTGTGTTTAACAAAAAACAAAAAAACAAATGTGTGTACATCTCTATATTTAATGAAAAGTCAAAACTAAAATGTGTTCTTTTCTTTCACAAACAGCATTTCAGTTTTGCTTTGTTGTTTTCCCCCTTGTTTTATTTGACACAGTATTTGAAGTCTATTTATTTCCCTATTCAGTTTTGGTTTCTTTGACAGACATGGATGATTGGTGGGTTCATTCAATGAATGCAGGCTGTTAATATTGTTATATTATTAAGATGATTGTTATTGCTCAGAATCAGGAATATGAAGAAATGGGAGGAGGAATACAAGCCACTAATGAACCCAATCATACACCCTGATTCCCCCCCCCCTTTCATTGATGATGGAAGAGCCGGTGGCCCTCTGAAAGACAGAGCGCATGAAGGATGACTGACGGACTCGCCCTGAATGGATTCAGAAGGATTCGGCTGTCCGTTTTATTCACAACTCTAGTAAAAATCATTTGATAGATGTATTACTTTTAATTTAATTTAATGTGTAATCTTGTGTAATTTATTTTAATCGTATGTCTCTGACTCCTGGAAACGATTAAACCAAGGAAAATCGCACTGGAAATTGCCATTGAAACAGATGCCTGCTTGGTCTCTGACCTACAACATTTCAGTCCATGCCGCATGGTTCATATACACATGAAGAGAGAGTATGACATGTCCAGTGTTTTCACTTGGCTCACTGCTTTGCTTTTGATGGGGTTAATCAGCATTGTCTTTATTAGAGTCCTAATTTTCAACCACTTTTTTTTGCAGTCGGGGAAAAGAAAATCGAAGCATTAATTCAACACCTGTTCACTTGAGAAACAGCGCTTGTCTTTGCATTTCACTTCAGCACCTTTGTCCTTCAACATTCACACAGAAAACAGGAAAGTGTTAATGCTTCTGAAATTGTCTGAATGATTTTGTGAAATCAGATTATAAAAATGGGGACTGAATGAGACGATCCATGCTGTTATTCTTTATTTACTTTCAAATTATTTTATATATATATATAAATATATATATGAACATTTTAGAGATATTTCTCTAATATTGGCTATGGTCAAAAATTGTGTGGTGTTGACTGTGAACATTCACATTAAAAAAATAAAATGGAGAAAAAAAAAAAAAAGGAATTTAAGAAATAAAAAAAAAATCCACAAAACAAAATTGTCCAAGCTTATTTTGTTGCATTGGTTTGCTTTAAAACGATAAGTTAAATATTTCCTTTAATTGTTTTAATCAATTTCTATTTAACAAAATTTAATAAGCAATAAATTCATCATTTCATAGTACATAAATATATTGTCATAATACACTCACTGGACACCTTATTAGGTACACCTATCCGACTGCTTGTTATCGCAAACTTCTAATTAGCCAATGACACGGCAGCAACTCAATGCAATTAGGCATGTAGACATGATCAAGACAGTCTGCTGCAGTTCAAACAGAGCATCAGAATGCGGAAGAAAGTTGATTTAAGTGACTTTAAAATGTGGCATGGTTGTTGGTCCGAGGCAAGCTGGTCTGAGTATTTCAGAAACTGCTGAGCTACTGGAATTTTCACGCACAACCATCTCTAGGGTTTACAAAGAATGGACTGAAAATGAGTAAATATCCAGTGAGTGGCGGTTCTGTGGGCGCAAACGCCTTGTTGATCCCAGAGGTCAGAGGAGAATGGCCAAGCTGGTTCCAGCTGATAGAAAGGCAACAGTAACTCAAATAACCACTCGTTGCAACCGAGGTATGCAGAAGAGCATCTCTGAACACACAACACAATCTTGAGGCGCATGGGCTACAGCAGCAGAAGACCACCGCTGGTGCCACTCCTGTCAGCTAAGAACAGGAAACTGAGGCTACAATTTGCACAGGCTCATCAAAAAAAGGACAATAGAAGATTAGAAAAAAGTTGCCTGAACTGATGAGTCTTGATTTCTGCTACAACATTCAGATGGTAGGGTCAGAATTTGGCATCAACAAAATGAAAGCATGGATCCATCCTGCCTTGTATCAACAATTCAGGCTGGTGGTGTAATGATGTGGGGGATATTTTCTTGGCACAATTGGGGCTATTAGTACCAATTGAGCATCGTGTCAAAGCCACAGCCTACCTTAGTATTGTTGTTGACGATGTCCATCCCTTTATGACCACAATGTACCCATCTTCTGATGGCTACTTCCAGCAGGATAACACACCATGTTATAAAGCGTGTATCATCTCAGACTGGTTTCTTGAACATGACAATGAGTTCACTGTACTCAAATGGCCTCCACAGTCACCAGACCTCACTCCAATAGAGCACATTTGGGAGGTGGTGGAACGGGAGATTAGCATCATGGATGTGCAGCCGACAAATCTGCTGCAACTGCGTGATGCTATCATGTCAATATTGACCAAAATCTCTGAGGAATATTTCCAGTACCTTGCTGAATCTATGCCACGAAGGATTAAGGCAGTTCTGAGGGCAAAAGGTGGTCCAAACTAGTACTAGTAAGGTGTACCTAATAAAGTGGCTGGTGAGTATATATCTCAGTGTATTGTTAAACCATTTAATTTCTCACAAAAAAAATGTTAGTGTACATGCAATTTGTAGAAAGTGCAATTAAGAAAAATTCTTTGGTCAAACATTTTATGAACCGACTGATTATGAGTCAGAAAAGCCTGCATCAACAACATTCAACAAAAATACAGCCATTGTCTTCTGACTTTTCGAAGTGCTAACATTATTTACATTGTAATACACTGACGTAAAAGGCAGCCAACTGTGTATAACTTGGGATAAGAGAAAACGGATGTTGCATTGAAGAAAACATTGTCAGAACTGATCCACCCGTCTTCGAGATCTGGAGCAGTTCAGGAACAAACATGGTAGCGTTACTGCACTGCATTTTGGTAAACCTTGGTGAATTTTCTGATTGTTTACAAAGATGTGGTTGATGACCTGAATGATGGTTAATGTTAAGGTGGTTCTGCTTTTGTTCCGTTTATGTATGAAAGATGATGAATGAGCTGGCCTCACCTCATGTTGACAGATATTGATGCTTTTTCAATGATTGGCTCATGTTTTCTTTTACTTTATATGCATGTCTGCCAACAATCAATTCTATTCAATCAAAGAGTCCCAATCGAAATCGTCCTGGATTTCTTCACTGATGCGAGTCTTCAGGGGTGGACGGGCAGTTGGCGTCAACGGTTGAGTTTGAAGTGCTGCGTAAAAGCAAAATGATGTCATATTAGGAGCAGTATAGCAATGACCACTTCTACAGAGTCTCAATAGGGATTTGTTATTGAGGAGGGGGGAGTAAAAAGTGGATGGAAACTTTTTAATTTGAAGGCTATCAACGTCTTACAAAAAGTGTTTCCCTAAAAAAAGTTGCACTACTGCGACACCCACAAAATTTCACAGGGCCTGTATCAGCCAGCAGCGCCCCTGAAAGTACCGAAAGTACAAGATCTCGGATACTTCTTTCAAACGGTGGCAGGGCACCCCCTTATATATAGGATGAGGAGCTCTGTCACCAGGGAGGAGCTCGGAGCCGCTGCTCTTCCACATCGAGAGAAGCCAGCTGAGGTGGCACGGGCATCTGTTTCAGATGCCGGCTGGAAGCCTACCTAGAGAGGTGTTTCAGGCATGTCCCACAAGGAGGATGCCTTGGTAGACGCAGGACACACTGGAGGGCTTATGTCTCTTGGCTGTCCTCGGAACGCTCCTCTCGGGATCCCCCCGGAGGAGCTGGAGAAAGTGTCTGGGGAGAAGGAAGTCAGGGGTTCTTTCCTCAGACTGCTGCCCCCACAACTTGGCAGATTAGAGGCCCACCAGAACCCCCCTCCCCCGCTCTTCACTTTCGTCTGTAACACCTTCTGCCACCCCTCCTCCTCCATAAAACGTGCTGGATAAGTTGGCGGTTCATTCTGCTGTGGCGACCCCTGATTAAACAAGGGTCTAAGTTGAAAAGAAAATGAATGTGCTTGTAAATGTGGAGTTTCTTAGGTTTTTTACATGTATGCGAGGGTAGCAGAATTGCATGCATGCACGTACTGTGTCCCCTGATTTTTGTAACCATGCATACTTTACAATATATTGTAAATGCACACTGAAATTCAATAATAATAAAATAAATAGTTTTCAAAATATAAAAGCAGGCACATAAAGTCATTGCTGGCCAGCTTTATTGTGCCCAGTTGCACCCCAGAGCTTTGTGTACACTAGGGCTGTGGCAACAAAATCAATCGATTTGGAACCAATGAGATTTTCAAAATGTGTCGCAAATCTCTCCAATGTTGTGAATTTGGACTGCCAATCCTGCATACTGCATCTTAAATCTTGTGGCATAAGAGTCAACTCACATGACCAAACACACAAGCACTTTTCCTCAAGCATTTGAGTTAAACGTGTGATTGGAAGGTAGCAGGTTTGAGTTCCAGCACTGGCAGGAATTGATATTGTTGGGAGTGAATAACCAGCGCTCTTATCACCCTCAGTACCACAGCTGAAGTGAGTCTGTTGAGCAAGGCACCAATCCCCCATCTGCTGCCCGGGTGCCACAGTAATGGCTTTCCACTGCTCTGGGATTGTTCACTGTTATGTGTGTGCACATGGATGGGTTAAATGCGCAGAGCACAATATCCAGTATGGGTCACCATACTTGGCCATGTCACAACTTTCACTCTTACTTAAAAAACTACCCTACAGGGACATCTGCTGTTACAAACTAATCTCAGAATCAATTCAACGGAGAGTAGCAATGCATTTAGAAAATCTCAGAGTTGATTTCCTCATGATTCTTCACCACTACTAAGCTCTAGTGTACACAAAGTATTAGCCCTTGTGGACACAATTTTTAAGAAGCAGTGCTCATCTTTATCATGCTTGCTTTAATTGGATATGGTGGTCTTCAGGGTGAAAGGCAAACATTATAATATGTATAGATAATTCATTCATTCATTAATTTTCTTTTAATAATAATATAATAGTTGAATATAATTAAATATAATATTCATTCATTCATTTTCAACCGCTTCTCCGGTGCCGGGTGGCAGGGGCAGCAGTCTTAGGAGAGAACCCTAGACTTCCCTTTCCCCAGACACTACCGCCAGCTCCTCCGGGGGGATCCTGAGGTGTTCCCAGGCCAGCCAAGAGACATAGTCCCTCCAAAGTGCCCTGGGTCTTCCCAGAGGCCTCCTAACGGTGAGACAAACTCATTTCGGCCGCTTGTATCCGAGATCTTGTCCTTTCGGTCATGACCCAAAGCTCATGACCACAGGTGGGAGTCGGAATGTAGATTGACCGGTAAATCGAGAGCTTTGCCTTTCGGCTCAGCTCCTTCATTACCACAACGGACCGTTACATCGACCGCATTACAGCTGCCACCGCACCAATCCGTCGGTCAATCTTACGTTCCATCCTTCCCTCATTCATGAACAAAACCCCAAGATACTTGAACTCCACCTGGGGTAAGGACTTTCCTCCAACCTGGAGATGGCAAACCACCTTTTTCTGGTGGAGCACCATGGCCTCGGACTTGAAGGTGCTCATTCTCATTCCAGTCGTGTCACACTCGGCAGCAAATTTAGCACTATTTAAATGAAATATACCATATAGTCTACATTTGCATTGTTCCTGTTAGCAAATAATAAGTGATCTCTGAACGTACCATTGGGAGTCATAGGTTGGCTGACGGTGGGCTGCAGTCCTGCTGGGGTCTGTGTGGTCTGGTTCTGGGCAAGAGGGGTCAGGTTCCTCCTGGGACCCTGTAGAGGAGCTTCACCGCTGCCAGGAGGGAGCTGAGAGGGGTAAATGAGTGGAGATGGTTGAGTTAAACTTGACAGTGTGGGAGGGTTAGTGGGGGGCATATTGACAGAAGGTGGTGCCATGTGTCCGAAAGAAGAGGCGCCACTAGAAGATGAGCCAATGAGACCCTTGTGAGTGAAGAAACGGTTGAGCGAATCACAGAGCGAAGTGAAGAGTGCTGGATCCAGAGCCCAATCTCGCAGTTCGGCCTGACGCATGCTTTCTAACAGGTCTAAATGAAAACAAAACAGATAGACACACATCATAAACCTTCCCCTAGTGATGCTGGGCAGTTTAGAATATTGGATGTATTCATAACTATATACATGTCCCATAGTGATGCTGGGCAGTTTAGAATATTGGATGTATTCATAACTATATACATATCCCATAGTGATGCTGGGCAGTTTAGAATATTGGATGTATTCATAATTATACATGTTTTTCCAAGTCTATAAAATTGTATTGAGCTGGTTTAAAGTTTTATTTGAAAAAAAATATTTATTTTATATAAATTTTTAAATATATGTTTATTTAGTTTTCATGTGATATGTAAACAATGCTCCACACTTCAACTATCGAAATTCTAAGATTTTGCCAACATGTTTAAAAAAAAATGTAAAGTCCCCGTGAACTGGAAGTTGCTAAAAATTTTATCCAACTGAAACTGAATATTATAGAGGGTGTGGGGCTTTCTTTTATGTATACTAGGGCTGGGCGATTTACCCTAAAATCAAAATATTGATTAATTGAACATTTCTTAATTGAACTCGATTATGATTAATGAATGATTATTTTTTTTTATTTTTTTTTTTGCCCTCATAGTGCACTGACAGGTTTTGTACAGTAATTATGCGCATATATTACTCTTAAGTGAGAGATTTTTGGATGAAGGGTGCATTACTTGAAAGAAACACACACTATCTACTATCTATGACTATTTATTGAGCATTGATGTTGAACAACTGAAATTAAAACAAGCATTGCCTAAAACCAACAGTCACTTTTTGCTCATAAAAAAAAAATAAATAAATAACTTTCACTTTTGGAAACAAGATAAATTATTTTAAATGTTTTTCATCTTGTAAGTAGAAAAAAGCATGTCTCTTCTAAATAAATTAACTCTTGTATATCCTGTAAATAATATTTTAAACAGTGCATTTCTTGCATCTTCTGTAAACAAATATTTTATTGTAAATAATCATTTGAATATAATGGAAAATATGCCATCTCAAGGGATCTCTGGTGCAGCTTCCAATCATCGTCAATGTAGTAAAAAAAGTAAAGTGAGGGGTCAGCCATGGCGAGGGGTATGCAACTAGTCTTTAAGGGGAATGGGGTCACATGACTCACACGTGGTAGGGAAAGTAATAAAAAAAAAATTGACCTGGAAAAATTAGATTGATTATAGGTTCTGAATGTTGATTACGATTACTTTTCAATTATTTGCCCAGCCCTTATGTATACATATATAAAATGGCCCTATTTAATATTGCTTTTCTGTTGGAAGTATACCAACATATATTGGGAACAGTGTTGCCAACTCAGCGACTTTGTCACTTTATTTAGCGACTTTTCAGACCCCTCTAGTGACAAGTTTTTAAAAAAGCAACTAGCGACAAATCTAGCGACTCTTTTTGGTGTTACTGGAAATTTTTTTGAGATTCTCATTGGTCTGTACTGTACGGTTCCTACTCTTCTCAGCGAGCTGTGGGTGATGCCGTCTGCCCCTTCCCGCCTCAGAGTACTCACAGTACCACATGCACACAGCTGTCTCTCACACCTGCAGCTCGAGAGCAGATCACCCCTTAGCGTATAAATGACAATTGATTTAGCACCGCGATTGTGTGAGGTATTTCCCTTGTACAGTCAAACCGATCTGCCTCTTTCTCTTAAAATTAACAACGTAATTTGACTTAATTTATTCTTTTCTTGTTCAAAATCACAGAGATTTGATTGACAGTTTCTGAACGCGTGTTCATTATGAGGTTACTGCAAAAAGTTGTTGCCAGATATAGCTGACTTTTTCCAGCCCAAAAGCTGTCCAAAACCTGCCCTAACGCACAAAAAAAAAAACGCCCAAAATATATATATTTTTTAATTTCATTTTACTTTATTTAAATTTTAATTAACCTAGTTACTTTAACGGTCATAATTTTTAACCAACACCAGCAATCACAGAACCACAACATAACCAGATCACATCGAAACACTGCCCCCCTCTCGCTTACACACGGCACTTACCTCTGTGTAGATTACTACCTATTAGAATATGTTTTACTTTTGAAATGGGGTATGAATTCATCCCATTTGGCGTTTTAGATTCTTTTGAACATAATTAGGTGCTGATTGTCAATCAGACAGCGCTTCTATGTTTGTTCTTGTTGCCATTTGGGGAAAAAAAAATGATCGATAAATGTTATGATGAACCGCAACGAGTTTAACTGCAGGTGCTGCGTGATGTGCGTGCACACGAAGGGGAGTTAGATTTGTCCTAGGAGTGAGATTTTGATACAACTTTCCTTTACCTGCTCCTGCGGGTGAGCCCACGCGGTTATGCACTGGTCACTACTAACTGAATGGAGCAGGAGCATACAGTTATGTTTTGCTAAATAAGCTGAATATAAAATTTACATTTCAAAACCGCCCAAATTTTGTCAACCTGCCTATGCCATTTTTTACCCGCACACTCAAATTTAAAACCGCCCAATCTGGCAACACTGACTGCATATTTACTACACATCTATACTGATTCAAACAACAATAAATTTAATTAAATTGACATGCATATATAAAGCGTAAAGCAAATATAAAAAACCCTTTGTTAACTATAGGCTTCTAAACAGAAACTGCTGGACGCGATGACGTTAGTAATATTCAAATTGACGTATGACGTAATTTAGGGACTTTTTAAGCAGAGCTTAGTACCTTTTTATTGAAAATAGTTGGCAACAGTGATTGGGAAATTATTATAGTTATATTATAAATCTCATGATCCTTCAGAAATCCTTACATTTCATATTAAATCCCTGATGACACAATTAGTTATATTAGGCCCACACGGAATCTGTGCACGCAGAAAACCACAGATTTTCAGCCCGTTATGGAGTCTAATTATTTACTTGTATAAATGTCTGTAAATTTATATTAATTCAGTTTTCAAATTAATTTCAGTAATATTATTGACTGATATGAAAATTTATATGATTTATTAACAATACAGTTTGTAAAGTAATATTTTCTGTCCTGTAGTAGATATATTATATAAGAGACTTGCTTTGTTTACCAAATAAGTGGATCTAATTGGATTTGCATAGTAAACATTAAATAACAGTTAAAAATCTATCATTTTTTATTTCATACGTTAGTTTCTAGTAATGTTACTCCCAAAACATTCCGCAAAAATCCACAGATTTTTTACAAAATTCTCAGCAGAAATAGCAAAAAATGTCTACAGATTCTGTCTGGCCCTAGTTATTACCTATTCATTTTATTCGTTTATTACACTTTTTGAAGAACTGAACATTCAAAATTAACTTTAAAAATGAATGAATAAATGAACGTAAAATGTAAACATTTTCTGTCAATTAGTATCAATATCATTGATACGTTTGGCCAACGGAGAAATTAAAATGGCCGTGCCTATTTTTTCCCTCTCCGCTATCGCCACTGGCTTGCATGGTTTGGGATTGGTAGAGCTGCGCATCGTTGGATTTGCTCTTCGTTGTTTGGACTCTCAGTAGTGATTTTTAAACCACACTGAACTGAGCTAAACTGAACTGAGCTTAAACACTACAAACTGAACTACACTGTTCCAATTTACTATGACCTTTTATGTGAAGCTACTTTGACACAATCTACATTGTAAAAGTGCTATACAAATAAAGGTGAATTGAATTTAATTAAATAATCCATCTTTGTTTAATATCAGTATTTTAAAATGAGTTATTTTATTAAATTTCAAAAAGAAATAAAACAAAAATGTGAATGTGAGCAGTTTACAAATGTGCATTTGGTTTCAATAGTTTGGTATAACTGCATGCTTCTAATAATGTTATTTAATGACATCCATTTCAAACCATATTTGCCCTCATATGGCATCAAAATATTTTTCCAATTAGCAATTTCATTTAAAATGAAGCTTGACAGTTTTGTAACTACTACTTTAAATAATAAGTAACATTTCAATATTCAAAAGCCGCTCCCCAAAGTGGGTGTTTTTGATTCCAAATAAACTAAAAACATTTCAAAACATTCTTCTCTGAAACTCAATTGTAAATCCAGAGTGGAAAACGAAAGCATTGACTCTATATCTGACTGCAGTACTGACCAGGATGACAAGAGAGGTCAATGTTTGCCCAGTCCAGACTACTGGCGATTCTGAAACTCTCTCTCAAAGAGTCCGGGTTACTGAACCAGTCTGCAGGAACAACTTTAAGAGAGAAAAAAGAAGATCAGTTCATCTGGACACTCGTATTCCACCAACAGGTCACTACTGAGCAGTTTTACTCACCGTTGGGAAGCAGCTTGTCAGGCTCAGTGCTGGAGTTTAGATGAATGCTAGAGTTCTGGTTTTGGTTCAGGGTGGGGATAAAGCTATGGAGTGCATTTGGATTGAAGTTACCATTGGTATTGAGGTTTGGAATATGAGTCGAATTTGGGTTGATAAACTGATTAATATTAGGGTTTGGACAGGGGGAGAGAGGAGGCAGGGTTGGGGTATGGAGAGGTGTACTGTCATGGGTTAGTCCAAGTAAAGTGGAAATGTCCGCTATGAGAAAGAGAAGGTTTTATTTAATAGTTGTGAATCTTAATTAATGAGACAAAATCGAAGAGTGGTTTTACTTACATTGGGAAGTGACCTTTTCTCTCATGGAGCGACAGAGCGACTGAAAAGAATTGTACAGATCTGGAAGGTTCAAGTCAGCAAAGGAGAAGCGAAGCGAAGGATCAGCATGAGGGTTTGAAGGAAGAGATGAAGGTACTGGAATGGCTGAACGTTGCTGCAAAAACAATGGGGGATAAACTTTGGGTAAACAATATTCTATTTAAATTTAGCGGTTTCAATATATTCAGTTTTTCCCAATTTTATGATGTTTAACCAAAACTGAAAGAAAAATTCTGGGCCCGAAACTGAAATTTCTGGATGGCTTGGCCAAAAACCGAAACCACTAAATGCTAATAATTGTTTATTATTTTATTAAAAAATACGTTGTTTTTATATGTAACGGCCAGGGGCGTCGCTAGACTGAATTTACTGGGGCACGTGCCCCAGTAAAAATCCCCAGTGCCCCAGTAAATGCTTTGAGATATGATGTACTTTATATGCAAAAGTTTTAATAATATGAAGGTGATCTTACTAAGCATGCCACCCGATAGATTTTTTATATGAAGTAAAGAGTAGGACGACGAGTCAGGGAGGCAAAGACTTAATAAACCTAATTGTCTGCCTTGTGTCCAAGTCTAAGACAACAGATAATTCTATAAAACATTTCTTTTTTTGTATTCTATAGAACTGTCTATAGAATTTTAAATAAATGAAAATAGTATTGATGCAAAAGATTTCTTAAATGAACTTAGCATCACCCCAGTTGTGTCTTTACATTGTTTTCCAGTTACATTTAGGATTAATTTCTGTTATTTACTTAGAATAATAATTGTATAATAACAATAATACTTTTATTTATTTATAACAAATATTTTTGGTATATATATATATATATATATATATATATATATATATATATATATATATATATATATATATATATATATATATATATATATATATATATATATATATATATATATATATATATATATATATATATATATATTTAGATGTAGAGCTTTATGTCTAGCAACACCCCTGGTAACGTCTCTTATATTTTAACTCAATAACTTTTTTTATACAGATGAAAATAAATAAATATAAAGTAAATACATAAATAGAACACAAGATCAGCGAATGAATCGAGAGACATGATTTTAGCGTTGCCATGACAGCACAGTGGCATTACTGAACGCAGCAGGAACATGTATACAACATAGAAATGTCCTGTCAGTGTGTTATTTGAGAGAACTATGTCAAAGTGTGCTCTGCTGCTCTTGCAATTGGGTCAGCATAGCAACAAACCACCCTTGCGTAGCCCAGCCATTGAAATGAATAGGCTTCATAGTGCAGCACTTCACACAGTGCAGTGTGTACAGCTGGAGGGAGAGTGAAACCAGGGCACTGAACACTGTAGGGCAGAGCAGCGCAGCCTTTTTTTGGCAGATTTTTTCTTTTGGCCAAAAAACGAAAATAACATTTTTGGCTGATAATTTTCGGTGGCTGAAAATTCAGTGCATCCCTACAAAATATATTAACTAATCTGGACGAAAACACATTTCTCTATTGACGTATGCAGGACCTCTCTCATTCGCAATGGCCTATATGCACACAGACTTTTAATTTCAGCCAGCCAGCCTCAGCGCTTCCGGTGAACTGTCTTTCCATTATAAAACTGCCGTGTTTAAGGTCTGATTTCTTCAAAAATCAGGGATCTTCAAAAATCAGGGATCTTCACTGCCTGATAGATATCCAATATTAAGTGGGTCTCAGACCAGACAAGAAGTACTGCAATAAAGTTCATTTTCCCCCAACATGTGTTTAAAACACGACAGCTTATTTTACCCCAGTATTTTCAACAGAATTTCTGTGCTTACCTGCTGATCCTGATGGAGCTAACCGTTACACAGTTTTTCATCTCGTTTTACGCTTGAACAACTAAATGAATGCTTAAGTCCATTTAAGTGAATGTATGGTGATGACATTACAACATCGATGCTGTAAAAGGAACCTTACGAAATTGAAAACGGTCACATTAAGCTTTCGCTGGAAGTTTATTATTGGCTGAAAAATATAGCTTTGCATATACCCTATTTAACTCAAACCCACAATCATTTTTTGTGTGCAGTTCCCACATCTCAAACCCCAGTTTAAAAAAAGCACCAATGAATAAAGCCACCCTAACTTTTGTCATTTTCAACAACTTGTTACAATTGGATATACTCTACATCACAATATAGAAGAAAATATTATATAGGAAAATATTCATATTTTATCCTTAAGCTGTTACAGAACAACTTTTAAAATAGCACACAGGTCATACAGGCTACTTGTATAATGGTTTTAGTCCTTTTTGAAGCTTTACAAACTTTTCTGTATTGCGTGAATAAATAATGATACAGTAATTTATTAATAATATTAAATAATTAAACGTAAGGGTGAGAAAATTGTGACAGAATTTGTTTTAATTGTGTTACATGACAAGAACATACTTCAAATGTTACTAAAAATTTGTTTTGTTGTCTTTCAGTTCCTTGAAAATGTCTAAAAACACTGTGCACTATGCACCTGCACACTTAGCGTCCTGTAAATGCCCTTACATTTTTCTATCTGAACTATGCATGTACTTAGATTCATTATAAATGAAAGTGATAGGACTGCTTGTTCTATTTTGTTCATCTCACTCTCATTTCCTCAGTTTTAGGCCACAAGCTCTGATTTACGAGGATCTCAATGGAAACAGAAAAAGCAGAAGAAATGACATCGAACCTTGCATGGAGGAGGAGGGAATGTGCTCTTGGTGTCTGGCTGAGGGGGGAGGGGCTCCGGTTGATTGACAGGCAGTTGTGTGTCTGAGAACGGAGTCTGAAACAGAAATATTAGTGAATGAAATATTGATCCCACAGACGTGATGAAATACTTCATGTGATTAACATCTTGGCCTGCCTCGACAAATAATTTTTGTTTTGTGACATATTGCCAGTGTGATCAAATTACTGCAGTAAGTCATATTATTGTCATTTTAAGACACATTTCATTACAAAATAAACTTTCTGTCACCATTTGCTCAGAGTTTCTTTCTTCTGTTGAAGACAAAAGTAGATATTTAGAAAAATGTTAGAAACCGGTAGCCATTGACTAGAAATTTAAATTTTTACTATGGATGTCAATGGTTCCAACATTCTTCAAAATATCTTCTTTTGCGTTCAACAGAAGAAACAAACTCATAAAGGTTTGGAACCATTAAAGGGAGAGTAAATAGTGTGTGAACTATCCCTTTAAGACAATTTCATGCCTCTGATTTTACAACAGCATAATAATGTAAATAGGCATAAATACTTTCAAGGGACAAAACCCTTAATTATTATTTAGATTCTGTAACTTGATTTAAAAAAGGTAATGTCCTAATATAAACTTTGACCCCGGTGATGTAGAATATAGTGATGCACCGATACAATTTTTTTTGGAATCAATCCGATCCCAATACCAAAACCAATACAGATCCAATCCTGATACTGTCATTTTTTTATCTTTAAAATAATGACTCATTTTAAATATGTAGCAAATATATGACCGGTTTGTGATACAACAATTACAGTGGAGCATTAATTAAATCCTTATTTTCCATGGAGCAAAGCAAGTCATCCATCTGCGTAGTTGTTCATAGTTCGTCTATTCATCATTGTTCATCTTTTCATCATATGTCTGAAAAATTATCGTTATAGAACGAATTTCATTTGCTATAATTTGTATCTTAATTTTTATGTATTTTTTGTTGGTCAGTAATCTACAAAATAAACAAGAAGATTTGAGGTAAAGTGCTTCAAAACTAGATCCGCTTATATGCTTCAGCGCCAAAACACAAACTGGTCTGTTAAATCAAATGTTAATCTAAATAAAATTACAGTGAAATATTCGCAGTTTCAGAGTAGCCTATTTTAGGCTAAATAATTTTCTGTTAATGACAATCCAAATTTCAGGTCGGCCTACTTTGTATCTGAAAAGCAGGTAATAACCCACTCTACACTGTAAACCCTAATGTTGTCTTTACTTAAACAAATTAAGTAAAGTTGACTGAACATAACTTAAAATTTTGCATTCTGGTCTTATCACTTAAAAATATGAGTTCATTTAACTTATGTACCATGAAATTGCATAAACTTCATAATTAATAATTATTAAATAATTAATCCTTTGAAAAAAATAGGTCACTTTCACAAATGTAGTTTTGACTGTAAAATTCTTATATGTGCAACCTTTTAAATCAGAAAACAAAATGGCTGCAGGTATAATTATTCATCATATTGTCATCACTAAGTTTGGTGAACTGAACAATTTAAGTATAATCTACAAAACCAGCAAGTTAAATAAACTTAAATATGCAAGTTTTGGGAGACTCCGTTACTCAATTAAATTAAGGCAACACATTTACTCAATTATTTAGTTCAGTCAACTTAAAACCCAATAAGGGTTTTCAGTGCAGTGTTGCGAATGCGATCTGCTGATCTAACAGACACAGTGCAACATGATTTAGAAACAGCAATGAACTCATTGTTGCAGGTCAAAATGAACCCATTTAATGCAAAACTAAATGCATTTCTCCACTGATTATTTAAACTAATAGGAACAAATAGTCTTGGAGAAAGTTTTTCGTGTTGTCATAAATTAACACGACATGCAGTTTGAATTGTGACTGAATGGAGAATGAGTGACAGGCGCAGCACAGGGAAGCACTGAAGTGGACATGAATTTAAGCACTTGAATATTCATCTGTACGTCACATTAAACTATAGAATGGCTTTAGAACATTTGGGATATAGTAGGCCTACATGATAACTTTCTAGTGCCTTATATTAGGCTACCTTCATGGCTTTTGTTGGCTTACAAACTACGTAGTATGCTGTGTCGAAGTGATATCCGATCTAAGTATCGCTTAAGTGCATCCCTCATAGAATATACCTTAAATGTGCTTGTAAAGTGCCTTTGACATTATTTGTGACTTGTCACTTTTATGGAAGTGGACTGCTTTAAAATAGAGCTTCAAACTCTTAGTAGTTTTTAGGAAAACTTGAAAATTCAACCCTTCTTTATCTGTCAGTAACCTTTGTTTCTAAATGAGTTTAATGTTGATGATATTCACGTTTAAGTAAACATTTATAGTGCATCATCAAAAACTAGTGAGGTCATGTCTATGTATTGCCTGATATGTCAACTGATAATCAATAATGATTATTGTGACAGGCCTACTTACTACTACTTGTTCTTCATCAGGATAAGGACGTTTGACTCCTCTTGGTTGAGTGGATTCAGGTGGTACATCCATCGTCCAGTATGATCCCTTAAAACAGATAATTATTTCAGATTAAAGTAATCCTATCGTCTGTGGGTTACAGAGTATTTAAAATGTATAAAAAGGTTTGTAATATAAAAAGCATGGAAGATAATAAGTATGAAAACAATAATATTATGTCAAATTAACAACCGTAGATATTAAAGAACAAAATAATGAGATGATTTGACTTTACCTTTCCAGGATCACTCTGAGGTCGAGGAACTTTCCGGAAACATTTATTGAGGGACAAATTGTGGCGAATTGAGTTCTAAGAGAACAAAAAAAACAAATGTGTGTATCAACAATTTTTTCATTCAGTAATGTTTATTAGTTTTGAGTTAGGTAAGAAATAATTTTTATTCATTAAAGCTGAAGTAAAAAACATGTATAAACCTTATAAAATATTTCTACATTAATAAATACTAATCCTTTGAAATTTCTGTCAAAATATTAAAAACTAAACTTACGTCGTCCAGAATAAAAGAAACAACTGTTTTCGACATCGATACTAATAAGAATTATTGTTATTATCAAGTAGTTATATCAGAATGTTATCTGAAAGATATGAGTAACAAGTAATGGTGCTGAAATTTCAGATTTGCCATTACAGAAATTCATTTAATTTTAAAATATATTCCAATAGAAATCTATCTTAAATTGTAATATTATTTGACAATATTATTACTGTACTGTATTTCTGATCAAATAAATGCAGCCCAGGTACCAAGAAAAGCATTTTAAATACATAAAAAAATAATGAACAATCAGTATGAAGAAAAACAAACAAAAAAAAAAACATAAAAAATAATAATCTTACCAAACCCAAACTTTCAGGGAAGTATAAAATAAATGTACATAAAAACCAGTTCCTGAAATTTGCATACAGTAGATTCCTCAGACTTTTCAACATTTCCAGTGAAAGAGCATCATATATCATTAATCTTCATTTCATTAATTTCCTTGAGAAAAACTTCTGAAGGGATTGCAACACATTTCCCATATCTCCGTATATCACTATCTGTATATTGCATAATATGCTGCAAATGGAGAGCATAACGGCAATCAGTCAAAGTTACTGTATGTCATCTGTCATCAAAAAAGAAAAAAAAAACTGGTGAGTGGAGAGAAGAAATGGCATGTTTACAAGCACAAACTGGTTAAGCGATGCTGCTGATAGGGGCTCTGTGAAACATTTAAGGCTGAAGATTTCAAGAATACTGAACCGTATGATGAAAAATGAAATATTAGAAACCTGAAGAAGTACAATGAGCTTGTTTTTTAGTTATCTAGGCAAAGACACGATGAGTGATTTTAACTAAAATACTCTCAAATGTTGTGTGACAACACAAATTATGGGATGCCAAAGCTGCCAAAATAAACGTGAAAATAAA
The DNA here is from genome assembly GCF_903798145.1 of Danio aesculapii. Taxonomy (NCBI): domain Eukaryota; kingdom Metazoa; phylum Chordata; class Actinopteri; order Cypriniformes; family Danionidae; genus Danio; species Danio aesculapii. The sequence continues at coordinate 39,191,731 of NC_079450.1, read as the reverse complement.
TTAAAAGAAAAAGAATAGATAATTATGAAAATACATAAACGTAAAAATAAATAAATGTACATTGCCTTATCCAATGAAAAAATTTGTTCATCGAATATACTGGACAAAAGTGAGGTTGACAAAAATAGCTCAAGACTTGGACTGTAACCAGGGATGTGACACTGACAACAGGGGTGAGAATCCAAATGCAGGGTTTTATTGACAGAATGGTCAGGCAAGCAACAATCAACACAGGAGCAAACAGATGTATGAGGGCCATCCAGAGTCGAAATAGCAGGCAAATGGTCAGAAGGCAGGCAGCATACAGGAATGATCAAACAAAACAAAGCAAAGGGTCAAAAGACGGAAGGCAAGGCAAGGAAAACGCGTTGTAATGTCACTTAACAGATAACAAGACTCAGCAATGAGTGTCTCAAAGTTAGCTGTATTTATAGTCCAAGTAACATGTGTGTGTGAACAGAGTGCATGTATGTTGTAGTCCATGACATGGTGGATTTGTAGTCCGTTAGCGCTTGTGAGTGTTTTCCAGCGATCTATGGTGTTTTAGATTGCTGGTGATCGTGACATGGACACTATATGTGATTGCTGTAATCAAGCACTTGCAGACTTAATAAATATGTATTGGCTTTGTCCATCAATCACTTCTTTTTGGCTATAAATTTTATATTAAATAATATAAATTCTTATCTTCTTATTGCACTTTTTGGACTTTCTCTGATTATAGCAGGGGTTATCGAGCTGTACTGCAAACTCCCTTGCATTTTTGACACCGTTAGCAAGACGGTGTATTCTTTTCTTATAGAAACAAAGATTTCACCAGAGTTTTGACAACTGGTTGCGAGATGCAATGAGCTTCATCCATTTGGGGAAAAAATCTGATTTACAATAAACAGCAATACTGGGGCTTTTTCTAATACATGGGACCCATTTAGAATTTTTTTTTCTGAGGATGTCAGTATCTCTACAGTCTGTCAATCTAAATCTTAGGGTCTTTTAATTGCAAAGCAATGTAATTAAGTACATTGTATAAATACCTGAGGATTAAAAGGTACATGTGTATACTGTACAGGTTTTTTAATTATTTATTTATTTAAATTGTTTTTATTTATTTATTTATTTATTTATTTATTTATTATTATCATCATCATCATTTCTTTTTTTCTTGGATAAATGTAATTTCATCTTGTTCAGAGGGTAGGGGTGGGAATAATATTTGTTTAAAATTCTCAGTAAAATTACTTTGTTATATCTGTAAATGTTTAATAAACAGATCAAAAAAATAATTGTGTAAATAAATACATGATTAAATAAATATTTCTACATATTTTAGGAGGTAAAAATTTAAACTACTTTTGTGGATTTATTTATATTTCTGTGTGTTTGTTTAGTTATGTCCTAATGATAATACTTTATTTTTTGTCTCCTCACATGATACATGTGCTTACTATAGTAATAACAATACATTATGCATAATTACATGCAACTAAATCCAACCCTTACCATAGTACACTCAAAAAAGTGACGTTTGCCATTTGTTCAAAATACGTCTTTAAAATTGTTTGCATATTGCAACCCAGCATTTTTTTTTACAGTGTATGTACTTTAACTGTAAAAATGCTGGGTTCCACACAATCGATTTGTGTTGGGACAACATGAAAGAATTAATTTAACTTCTTAGTTTTTTTTTATTTAAATGTATAGAACAAAAAACAATTAAGTTGTGCCCCAAAAACTAAAGAATTAAATAAGTAGTTTGAAGTGTACTAAGGGTGCAATAATACAGACTTTTCACTGTTTGGTTTTAGGTGACAGTTTCAGTACGTGTCGGTATATGATTTCTTCAGTAAAAAAGCACAGTCAAATAAAATAAATGAAAAAAATTCTACAAGCAAAATACAATACTAAATGAATACAATATAGTAAAGATAGTACTAAATTATACAGTGCTTTTCAGGTTTTTCATGTACCTAACAGTAGTTTTACAACTGAAAAATATATCCTGCATACTCTGTAATCTTCACTCTATAAATGAAATAAGGGTTAACCATAATGAGATCGCTATTCATTTACATTTAGTCATTTGGCAGATGCTCTTGTATAAAGAGACTTACAATTGAGGGGACATTCAGCAAATCAACACAAACGGACAGTACACACAGGGTGTGCTAATAATACAAAGGAACTGTTAGTGCTCAGAGAATTAGGTGCTAGAGTAAGGGAGTGTTTTTTGTTTGTTTTAAGAGGGGGGTGAAAAGTATTTCTACAAGTGGTTTGTCAACCCCACTCATCTGTGTGAAGTACACCTCATAAAAACATAGTGATATTTTTTGTGAGTGTGTAAGAAAGTGTATGGTGCAAATGTGCAAAAACTGGTGCAGTGTCATTTAAAGTGTCTGGAGGAGTGTGATTACATTATTTTTTGTTGTTTATTTAATATTAAATAATGAGAAAGTTACAGATAACACAATTTCCCAAATGATTAAATTCCAAGCCATAACTGATTGAGTGCTTGTCAAGTCGCACAAGTGGACATAATTATGGGTCATAATTGAATTTTACCATTAAAGAAGAAGAGAGACTTAATTTGAGCATTGTAGCATTCATTCAGCGGTTCAGATGAGGCAGTTCTCAGATCACCCACGTGTTGTGTGAGTTCTGGGATTCTGGACCATGCACACTAGGCATGGGACGATAACCGTTTTCAAGGAATAAAGCTGTTTGGAAAAGTCAAGGTTTTAAAACCGCCAAAATTTTGGGTTATACCATTCCTACGGTATGTGTAAGATGAAGAATTCAGATGCAAAAGCCACTAAAATGAGCTAACGCCACTTCTGCCAAAAATGAGCTAATGACATTGAGTGAATGCTTTAGGCACGTAGTACATGTTCAACAAATATATTTGCTTCAAATCACCTAAATCCCAGCGTCAGCGCATTCAGAAATAACTTGCCACTTGCCTTCGACAGCAAAAGCCGCTTTATCCCGAGAACCAATCAGAAGGCGCAAATAGTATCATATGCTTTCAAAGTGGCAGCGTGCTGATACGCGGGCTTTTATGAAGAGACTGCCTGAGAGGCTTCCCCTTTTTGCCCAGTAGGCCTACCTTGTGTTTTATTTGCTAATGTAAGCTGTTTTTAAAAATAGATATAAAGTATAAAACTATACAATATTCATATTACTTCATATTACCCATACGCCTGATAAGCTTTTATATTAATGGACAATGCACAGATATTGATGTTTCACAATGTTTTTACACATTATTTAAATGTAACAAGCTTGGTTTACAATATTTACAATGTTTACATTGCTCTACTTACATTAAATCTAAATCCCAAATATCTGAAACGGCAACAGATTGTTAAGATTTAATTAATGTCAATTTTAATGTTATTGATTAATGCACTTGACAGATTTCATTCATTCATTTTCCTTCTGCTTAGTCCCTCGTTTATCAGGGGTTAACACAGCGGAATGAACCACTTACTTGACAGATTTATGTGTTTTTAACTTCAGGTAGTTTGTGTAATGTGTTTTATGTTTGGTAAAATAATTTCTAATGGCATCTTTAGTGATTTTTTAGCTAATTGCACTGTCTTGTCCCAATAGGTGGATTTAGAGGTTTTTGCAAAAAAAAAAAAAGCCCTAGTGGATTTAGCTGGTTTTTATGCAAAATAAAATCTACCTTGTTAAAAATCAAAGAATTGTCTAAAGTGACATTTTTAAAAAAAATGTTATTTTATTTACCAGCTAATAACCTTTTCATTATATATAAACAGAAACTTTTGAACCTAACCAGAGGAGCCTGTTAGAAAATGCTCATTTACAAAAAGTCTGATGGATTTAGAGGATTTAGCAACTCTTCAGATATGTTTGTTTTTTTAGGACACCAGTATCTACAGCAGAAAAGATATCCAAAGATGCCATTTTAAATTGTACAGAAATCTGTGTTTTTGAAACTAATGAATGCAGCAGAAGTCAATGATTTATTTTATTATTTAGCCTGACATGTTTACTGTTCCAAAATATTTTAAATGTTTCTTAAAATATTTCTTTAAAAGTTTCTTTAAAAAGAGGGAAAAAGTTGTTATTTACCCAGACATTTAAAAAGAACATATTTTAGGGCAGTAATCATAATACGTGAAACCGTGATATTTTTATCCAAGGTTATCATACCGTCAGAATCATATACTGGCCCATGCCTAACGCACACTCACATGCTGACATGGGACTGACACTTTCTTTCTCACCGTGAAAGTTTCTCCTATTTTAGTGCTCACTGGTGGGACATTTACTCACGAGGAGCTGTGTTTCAGAAAATGTACATATATTTTAACATGCAGAGAGCCAGTTTAGAGAGTAAACTAAAATTTATTTTAATTCAAAACTGAAAAAAAAAACATAAAATCTTTGTGTGCTGAACCGTGAAGGTCGTACCAAATGCTTCAATATTATATAGAGTATTGCGACATCCCTAGGTAATTAATATTACTCTGTATTTAAATGTTTAGTTACACTGACACCATTAAATACAATTTATTAATTAATTTTATTGCGTTGGCAATCCATAAAACAAATAATAAAAAACACACCTTGTGCTTTGAAGATTGGAACATATATGTTCATTATTATATATACGCAATGTCTGAAAGTATAGTTATTTTTAAATATTATTTTGTTTTTTCAGATTCCACAAAATACTAATAAGGTTCTTGAACACAACATTTTCATAACTAAATTAAAAAACCTACCTTAAAATAAATAAAGATATTTATTAAAATATCATAATTTATTACCTGCGCACACATAAAGTTTCCTTTAAGGATGTCCCGCCCTCAGTGGCTGATCATTGTCTCACACAGTTGAGGGGACACAAACGTCAGTTATCTCTAATTTATAAAAGGTTATTTGCAGCTACTGCCCCCACTACAAAGTTGATCAGAGAAGAATGGGAATGCGAGATTGGAGTCAGAATTTCGGAAGAGATTTGGCAGAATAGCTTAGAGGATATTTATAAACAATCAATCAAAACTAGATTATGCCTCATCTAGTTCAAGGTCCTTCATAGACTGCTCTTTTCAAAAGAAATTACATAATATTTTCCACAATATTTCCTATTTGTGATAAGTGCAAATCAGAAGAAGCCGATTTAGCTCATATTTTGTATTCTGTCATAAAATACAGGAATTCTGGGATGAGGTTTTTAAAGTACTTTCAGATGTTCATGATCTACATGTAGATCCCGAACCAGTGCCCATTATATTAGGACATTCTGATTATACAAATTCATTGAGCAAGTGTACAACAGAAATTCCTTACATATTGTTTGATAACAGCCAAAAAGCTACTATTATTGTAATGGAAAAATGGTAATCCTCCAACTGTTAAACTGTGGATTGAAGAATTGATATCTACTCTGCACTTGGAACGAACCAGATATCTTTTAAAAGGAAACATTGGACAATTTGACAAGATTCAGGGCCCTTTCTTCTGTCACTTCATGGAGAATTCTTTTCCCCAAAGCAATGCTTTGTAACTAAAAGTTGTTTTTGATTATCACTGTATTATATACTAACAGGCTGGGGTTGGGGTGTTTGTTTTTGTTTTGTTTTTTCTTGTTAAGTTTTTGTAAGTTTATGCATATCAGAAAATTAATTCTGGAATTTGTGATTATTGTGAGTTTAATCAATGACCAAATAAAAATTATTTGACAAAAAATACATAATATTTTATTCCTTAAGAAATCAATTCCTCTCTAATGTACAAAAAAGAATCTCTGAGCTGCGTTTACACATCAAAATCTTTTCAGCTCGGATAGTATTTGGTTCCTTTCTAAACTGAGTTAAAGTAACTCAGCAGCAGAGTTGGAGGAGTTTGCTGTGAACATAGTTTCTATCTAGGCTTTTTATATCCCGTTCAAGCACTGCTGGGTACACAATGCATTATTTAGCACCAGGAAGTGGTCATGTAGTGGTCTGGCATTTACCTTCCATCCTCTACCAGCTCTGCAGTAATACGGAAACGTATCGCTGATCCAAGTGTAAATATCATTCAAACTCAGCTTCATTTCAGGAGCCGAGCTGATGGCCATGGCGATGAGGGTGGCGTAGCTGTGAGGGGGCTTCACTTTGGAGTTCGACCCGGGTGACAGCGTGGGTATCAGAGGGATATCCTTCTCTCTTCCTCGCTCTTTTTTCCGTTCCACTCTTTCTTTCCCTGAACGCAAGGTGCTGATGCCCAGCTGAGGGAGCCAGTCAATGCTGGTCAAACTAGAGTCCAGTTCAGACGTCATGCTTGAGGAGATGATGTCTGTGATGCAATGAAAGAAACCAAAAACATTATGAGTAAAACATTGTAACCCATGCAGTCCAATTTTAAGTGTGTTGCAAGCAGTGGTGGAAAGAGTACTAAAAAAATCAGTCAAGTAAAAGAACCATTACTTGCCTAAAAATGTATTGCAAGTAGAGTAAAAGTATCTGTTGTAAATATTACTGAGAGTATGAGTAAAAAGTAGCCCTTTCAAAAGTACTCAAGAGTAACAAGTAGTGAGTATTATGCTGCAAAAAGCTGATGCATTTACATGTAATTTGTGCATGTGTGTGTGTAAACGTAACATTCTGTAGTGCATTTAGTTATTGCCCCGCAGGCACACAACGTCAAAACACGTTAATATTAGGTTAGATTATGGTTGTAATGTCAGGTGACCAAAATTCAACGTCTAGCCAGCGTCTAAGGACAATGTTTTTTTGATGTCCAATAATGAAATGATGTTGATATTTTGTTGATTTTAGGTTGTTAGAAAGTGTCCAAAATCCAACGTCGAGTCAACATCTTAAACTAGCATCTTATTGACAACAATTTCTGAACCAAGCTAAACTGAACTGAACTTAAACACTACAAACTGAACTTCACTGTTCCAATTTACTATGACCATTTATGTGAAGCTGCTTTGACACAATCTACATTGTAAAAGTGCTATACAAATAAAGGTGAATTGAATTGAATTACTGACATATATTTGTCAGGCTATGGCAACCAAAATCCAACATCTGATAGACGTCATAGAGGTAACGTCCACACAACGTCAAGCTGTAACATCATTAGATGTTGATATTAGGTTGGACGTTGGACACTGACGTTGGCCTGACGGCAAACCGATTTTCATTTCCAAACAAAATGTTGTACAATGTCAATCTGACGTCATGTTGAAGTCTTGTGTCTGATGGTTGTTTAAGGCCATTTCAGTCATCATACAGTAAACACCCGTCATCTTCTCATCGTGACTAACTGTCTAAACAGTCTCTGGGTTATTGAATGTAAAGATTCTGGACATCTTCTTGGACAATTTTAACGCTTCCAAACAGTTTGCTGCAGTTATAAATCGCCCATGTCTTGAGGTAGTTCATTATGAAGGGATTTACCTTCTATGTGTGATTTGATTGGACAGGAATCACAGGACTGATTTTTCTAATCCCAATAGACAAGAAAATAATAAAGAAGTGACTGCGGGTAAAGGGTGAGTAAATGCTTTTCTTTATTGGGTGAACTATCCGTTTATGTTATTTTTTATATTGGAGAGTCATTTGAAATTAACAAAAATGGCTAATATATTCTATTATATTACACATTTAAGCCAATCTTTCTTGTTATGTATGTTTTTTCCATGGCTTTTAACTTTTAAATTATTATAACAAAAACAAAAAACAAAAAACGAACACTCTTAAATTAAGATATCCTAATTATTTACATTTTTAGGGACAAATTAGTCCAAAAATAAAAATGGGTTAAAAAATACTGAGTTTGATGTTCTTTAAAAATAATCCTTGCACTACAGAATAGCCTGCACACTGAAAAAAAATGTCTGCAAAATTGTTGCAAATTGTTGTGTTGAATTTAAACAAATTAAATTTAGTAATGTTCAACTTAATTTGTTAGTTTAAATTCAGCCCAGATAAATTGTATACAACCACTTAACTTGAAAAAAATGTAAATCCATAGAATTATCTTTGAATCCTTTTTTTTCAGTCCATTAAAAAATATATTTTTGCTGCTTGTTCAAACTACTTATTTATAATAAGCTGAATCAACACAATTATTGAGGTTTTTTTTGCAATAACTTGTGTTCAATCAACTTAAATTTGTAAAAACAATCAACTTAACTTAGTGTTGGGACAACATGAAGGAATAGTGTGGAACAAAGCATTTTTAGTGTAGTTCAATATTCGAATAGTCATTGACTGAATTAGAATAGTACCTGCCTCCGTGCTACATTTATTTTAATACAAAATAAACTTCATAAGCAGAGGCTTGTGTCACAAAAGTATGTTTAGCAACATAGCATTTGAGATGATGTCATAATTAGAAAGGGTTAAATTTAGCAAAATAAAATAAAAATAAAAAATACCTGAAAAATATAAAACGTCTTTAAAACTCCACATTGTGTTGTGCAAAAAAAAACATATTCATGCACCAAAGCAGTTTTGGCTTGAATGCGTGATAAATAATCATTTTCGCCCATGTCAAACTAAAGTCCAATTCTAAAACTAAGCTAACCGTGGTCACCAAGAGTTACTGCACTCCAAAAATACACAAACACCACAGCTTGGTTTATTTCAAACATAGACAACTAAGCGGAGTATATTAATATAAAATATTAGTGAAAACATACCTTAGTGCTCTCAAAAGGCCCCCGACTTCAAGCTGTTTCAGTGTTTAATGCTGTCATCTGTAGCACGGAGGAAGATGATCTCGTTTAACGTTCCTCCTCCTCTCTCGTTTGTTTATCGCAGCATTGATTCAGAGTCTGAAGCCACTATATTAGCACGTTTTGTGTGAAATTTCTGTTCGGAAGAAGAGACAAAAACCTGTCGGAAAAAAGTTCTTCCCTTTCTTTCTCGTTGCCCCTCCCTTTCTGCAAGCGTCGAACGTCATCGACTCTCCACCCTCCGCCTGATATTTGAGAAGTCGGTGCGTTTCTCCTCCTCTCATGGCTGTTCTGTTTAACTAGTGAGTAAGTTCCTGTTTCACTGCTGAAATAGGAGAGCAGTAGAGCAACAAGCGGGAAACCGCTGTAATAATTTCCATTCAGGATTTCTTAGTCCTATGACGCAATGATCTTTGCATCCTGATGGATTTCAGAGTTGCCAAACACGTGTTGATAATGCAGTGAGGACAAATCCAAAACAAAAGCGTCTAACACACACATTAAAAGGATATTTCACACAAAAATGAAAAAATTCTCACAAGTGGTTCCAAACCTATGAGTTACTTTCTTATGGTGAACACAAAAAATGCAGTGCACCGTGGGATTTAAATCATCAACACATACATAAAACACATGCATATATAAATTACTTGTATACACATCTGTACTATTGGATGTTCAAAACAATATATATAACTCTTGCCTGTATACATATAAAGTTGACGCATGCATACACTCACATAAACTCGATTCTTGCACAAGCACCCACAATAATACAGGCGCATACATATAAACTTAAACTATGCATATGCACCTATAAACTCATCTGAATATGAACTTGATGCGTGCATAAACACTCACATAACACTCATGCAAACATTCAAAACTAAATTCACAAACATACAATTAGTTGTGTATATACATACATGCAAATGGTGTCATATGTGTTTGTGCATGAATTCTCAGTGTAAAAGGAAGTCGTTTCAGTTCAAAAGAAACGAGTTTAATTTCAGCGCAAAAGTTCTTTGAGCGCAAAAGGATGAGATAATTATTTATAATGAATCAGGTTATTGCAAAGCTTGGGAAATAGAAATAAAGTTATTAATGGATGAATTACATCTGTTGAATAATAAAATAGATTATGCTAATTATAAAAAAAATATATATATAAAAGATAATGCTAAGAAATGCTCCATCAAATTATAAGGTTTATTTTGCAATTAAATTATTGGAAAGCAATGAGTTTAATAAATATAAGGTGGCATAAGTAATTATTTAGAATAAAATATATATTTAATATTAATTTGTTTGTTTGGTTTTTTATTGCCGTTATTTGTCACAGGGTTACGATACACACTTATGTCCAGTAGGGGGCAGGAATGTACTTTTTAAATAGGTTTGCCTGTCTCCAATAAATAGGCTAATGCACCAAAACGCTGGATACCAGCTGCTGTACAAATATAATTAGCTATTAAACAAAAAAGAAGCAGTGTTTTATGTATGTGTTGATAAGCAAAGTTTGATTTAAATCCTACATGGCGCCTCGTATTAAAAAGATACTGTGAAGAAAGTTGAAAACCTGTAGCATTGACATTGTATAAAATGTAATACTGTCCAAGTCAATGGTTACAGGTTTTCCAACTTTCTTCAAATACATTATTTTGTGTTATTTTGTGTTTTGGGAAAGTGAAGGGTGAGTAAATGACAAAACTTGTTTTTGGTGAACTATCCCTTTAACACCACATTGATGAGCAACAACATTATGACCATCCACCTAATAAACAGTTGAACCTACAAAACAAAACAAAGCGGCAAGGAATTGAATTATTGTGGTGGCACTGGAAATATGTCTTCTGTGATGCAGTATCTGATACCATAATGTCAACATCAGGACCTCCAGTTTCCAAACATTGCAGAGTGGTGGTAATGCAGCATGAACCAGCTTTTCCTAATTGAACATCAAATGTTAGATTGGGTTAATGTCAGGGTAATTTGGAGGCCAAGCCATAAATAGAAAAATCATCTGCATGGCTTGAACCTTTTCCTGGTGATTTTAGCATGGTGCATAATGCTGTAGCCATTAGTTGGTGCACTTGGTCTGGAACAATGTTCAGACATCTGACAGCTGCCAGATATTGTGTTGTTGATAAAAGGGCTTGAGGTGTCCAAAGAAAACATTGCCCAAAGCATAAAAACTCTGCCCACGGGTGAGTCACTAAACAGTGTATGCAGGTACCAATAACTTTGTCGATAATACATGTATCTGTGCTCCACCAGTTACATAATGGACCAGGATTCTTGATTCGTCAGATCAGGCCACTTTCTATCAATCATCAACAGTCATCAGAGTTGAAAGACCCACCCCTCACTGACAAAAGTCCAGATTTTGTCCCAAACATGAGCTTATTTGTCCTATTTTGACTGCTATTCCATCATAAATAGTGAAAATAACCATCTAAGAAGGCTTTGAGACCAAGTGGAATCCTCTTTTAGCTGTTGCTTCAGCGTGACTGAGGAAAGTTGAATGTGCTAGCCAGTTTGTGTCAAAAAATAAGTATTATTCTCATATTTTTTTCCTCTAAATCTTTAGGAAATGTTTTTGATACATCAACAATGTAGTAGATGACCATCTGACAAGTTTATCCAGAAAAAAATAGTGCTTAAAAACCTCAGAATTAACTAGAAAATGAGGCTAATAACTGCAAAACTGCACATTTTAAGAAAAAAGAACCCCCCCTTCACCAGGTTGACTGCAGTCCTGTCATGTATGTACAGAATTGTTTGGTAACGTTCCACTGAACAATATGTTTATACATGAACATCACTTTAACACTTTAAAAGAGGTGGAACTTAACATAAACAAATGTTTATGTATAAATGATGTACATACATTAGTTAACATGTAATAACAACAAAAAATACTAATAAACCATTTATTAATCTTAGTTAATGTTTTTATCACATCGTTGCATGATTATATACATAAATATCCATAAAAATTATAGCTCAATATTATTTAATGGATATTAATTTATATTAGCATTTATTAACCAATTTTACCAAGATTACTCAACATAATAAAAAATATATTGTTCTGTTACATATTGAGTAACTTATTTTGACAATGCTGGTGTGTATTGTTCCTGTGTGTTGTATCCTCTCTAGGATAGTCAGGGAGGGTAGAATTGTTGTTTTATTTACAAAACTTTATTTTTGGTTTAGGTAAGAGATGCTTAATATTAGATAGCGAACTTTGTTTTGTTTGTTGTTTCGGCCTTTTGTTCCCTTACCACATTTGGTTTTGCTGTTGGAAATATTTATGTTTTATAAATCTGTTACCCCTTTTCGACAGGCCTTTTGGCCTGTGTGTGTGTGCTTTGGGAGCAGGAAAGGGGATTCCGGGTGACCTATTTCCATTGACGGTCATCCTTATCTTTATGTGTGTAGCACGGTGCTTCTGCTAAGTAACATGTTCACTGTCAAGTCAAATCATTTTTATTTCTATAGTACTGTATTTTATACAATGCAGATTTTTATCAAATCAGCATTTCAAAGAAAACAGGCAATAATCTTAAATCAGGTATGAAGCTTTATCGGTGTGAAACAGGTTTGGTACATTAGGCACATTCAGTTCCACAGAATGCAGATTTTGTTATAATTCAGTGATGATTTGGTTCAATTCAATATCATTGTTGAAGGATGTGCTTTGCTAAGGGCAACTCTACTGAGCCTATTTCTATTATACGCATTAGCTAATATTATTGAGATCTTATTGTTACCACAAATGCTGTAAAAATGTTGACTGATAGTTTATGATACCCAATTAACCTAATTTTAGACTTACCATTAAAAGTTAACATTTCTGACACATTTATTTATTTTTTATTTTTTTTTATTTTAACATTTTAAATATCTGTGTTTCTGTGAAACTATGTAAAAATACACAGATCTCACATGAGTCCAACAGGTTGACAGAACAGTGTGTGATGATTTTTAGTAATTTCTGTAATTATGTCTGCAAGGTGTAGTGTGTGTTTGACTGGCCCTATAGAGAGCTGAAGAAGGCCAGCAGGCCTGTATCAGGGGAGGGGTGAGCCAGGAGTTTCTGGATCTGCATGCAAAACAACACGAAAGAGGACAGTTTAGAACATGAGAACAATAGCCCAACACAGATTTAATCACAAACAACACAGAATCCTCTGCAATTTCTCATATAGGCTGTCATTCAGACACAAACCAACCTGCAATTACCACCAGAGCTAAGAAAACCCTTGCAAAAAAATCTTCGAGGTCTTACAAAAAGGTGTAGTTCCCTAAACGCTCTACAACCTTATTTTCTCATCAGCTGAACAGAACCAAATTTTTTTTTCTAAACTTTTAAAGGGAAACTGGAATTAGAGCTGTCAAATGTACAAAATGCAACTGCAGTTGTTATAACTTTAACTATTTAATCACTTTAATTCTTCTTAGGACAACAGCAGTTGATTTTTATATGTTTTAAATATATTAAAAAAGTTAAAAACCATCATTGATAACTGTTTATTTAGCAAGAAAATCACTTATTCTCTAAATTTGTCATGCACTGATAACTAATGATAATTCAAGAGTGCAAACAAATAAAAATAACATAAAATACTAGTTTTATCTCAATTATGCACTACGCCAGAACCTCTTGTTACTGTCCACCAATAAAAAAATACCAAAACAAAAAAAAATGGAACCTGTATTAAAGGTTAAGCTATTTAATAACCATTTCCTTTTCTTATTATATTTATGCAACTACTAGACATCCATCAGGACACATGAACTTTTAACATTTATTGAAATAAGAAGAAAATGTAGTTAAGGAATAGTAATGAGCATATAACATTGTCACAGTCAGAGTACACCCCATTTTGAAAAAGAATACTTCTATCCATTTCTCTGTGAATATAAGCAATGTATTTTGGTGCATTTAAACAAAACAGATTTATTACACAGATATATTTATTCAAATAATATTTTAGCCACCAAACATATTTCAAGCAAATTATTGAAAAAAAAACATACAACCTAAAAAAATTTGCAACTAAATTTTTCAAATTTTTTTTGCTTCTCTTGATTATTCCTCTTTTTTAAATTTGTATGTAATATTTTTCTATAACATACATTTGTGTGTATTAGTTTTTGGACCGTTATCATAAGTTATTTTGTTAGATAAGCTCCAGATTTGGCTTCAGTACTGACTGATCTAATGTATATGCACAAATATAATATTGTATAGCTTCCTATTAAAATATTAATTTAAAATATAGATTTGCGAGGGGTGTACTTATTTATGCTGAACACTTCAATTAACAGACAGATTAACAGGTACAGTACCTCTTTAAAGTTGGGGTGCTTGGCATCCTGCACTAGTTGCAGTAAAACTCCCTCTGTAGTGTTGAGAAACACCCCACTCTGCCTCAACCGTGACAGTGCAAAAAGACGATCTGTCTGACTAAAAAACACAACATTGTGCATTTTCAAAACTCTGACAATCACTTAAAGTACTATCTTACAGGAAAAAAACAACCAACTTTAACAATAGAAAATATATCAGTAAGCAAGCAGTGTAAAATTCCTCTTATATAATAGACCCTAAGAAAAAAACACTTATAGGTGGCATTCATCTTTTGACTTGAGATTGTGTTTGAAAAGATGTGGGTGTGAGTCAATAATGCAATGCAGAAGTCTTGTGTTTACATTGATTTAAAACTATTTTTCATACTTCATCATTAATGTAAATACATCTATATAATTTTGATTAATTAATTTATAAAGCACTTTCAAAACAGCATGGGGCTACAAAGACCCGGAAGGGATGTGATGGTGGGGGAAAAAATGGTTGGAAGAAAAAAAACTGGATGGGAGAAAAAAAATTTGTGGAAGAAAAAATCCAGAGTGATACGAAAATATATTCTTAAGTTTTTGTGTTTCCTCGCAAGGATGTTTTGCGTTAACAGACAAATACACTTAATAATATGTTAAATATATTATAATATATTAATATATTTTAAACACAACTAATTTTCTCTTAAATGAGCACAAACAGTTAGTAAAGTAATAGAATGCTTTCATTATAGATCTGTGCACTCTTAAAATGACAGCTCTGTTATCAAACAAAACAAAACGAGAGATTCATTTGCTGCTCTTTACTTGTTTGATAACCGAGGTGTCACTTTAAATGGTGTACAGAAGCTGATCTGGGATCAGTTTATCATACGGAGCGCGTCCGTCAGTCGGCGCTTATACATGCATTCGCTGATTCAGAGGTTGCATATGAAGGGTGATGATCGACGCACAGCTTTAATGGAAAGAAAGTGAATGCAGACATTTTGATATTAATTAATTTTAGCATGCTTTCAAGATTAAAAATATATAAGAAATATGGGAAAATACTTAATGGTAGGATAATATTGAGATAGAATGGTAAAATACGGGAGAATCCCGGCAAAACCGGGAGGGTTGACATGTATAAAGTGAACAGGAAGTGTTTGTGGTAAAATAGTTTTGCGAGGAAACCAAAAACATCTTTGTGCGATAACGCAAAACATCTTTGTGAGGGAACGCAAAAACGTATTTATATAAATAAATATATTTTCCTTTCACTCTGTTTTTTTCTCCCACCTATTTTTTTTTCCACCCATTTTTTTCCCCCACCATCACGTCCCTCCGGGTCTCCATATGGGGCGGAGCAAAATGTTGTACATAAAAAGAAAAAATAGGACAAATTTGATCCAGAAATAGAAATAACAAGAGACTGCTCAATATTGCATAGGCAGACGAATTGAAACAGATGTGAAAATCAACAAATCAATAGTTGGTAAAAGCTGAGGAAAACTACCTTTAAGAAGAGAATTAAGAACTGGTCAAGAGGGGCCATTCTTTCCTTCAGCTTAGTCCCTGATTGATCAGGGGTTGTCACAGTGAAATGAACAACCAACTAGGCCCTTCCAGCAGCATCCTAGCACCATGCTGGAAAAACACCCATACAGGGCCCGTTTACTCTAATACAGTTTAGTTTTAAAGTGGCGTTTTAGAATGAAAACGATCCTTGTCCACACTGGCGTTTCAGTGAGCTGCAGCGTATGTGTGCATCTGTGCATCCAGGCAGTCAGCGGAAGCTTTGAGCACAGAACCCCAGGTGAGAGCTGTGCACGTCGGACGGTTCAACAATCTGGATCTAATCTCACTATATTTGTTAAACGCGATATTTAATTCATCTTGTTTGTTCTCAGGTCACGTGTTTTGGCAGAGCGCAAAGTTAAGTTAATATAATAATTTATGTAACCACATACACTGATTCTGCACATTTGTCTGATTGCTTGCCTTTATTTTCTATCGTATAAACTTATTGTACGTTATGCTTTTATAATGGCCTTTATTGATTATTAAAACTGATATTCAGCAAAAGAGAGGGTATGGTTTGTATTTTTCACTGAAATTGAAAGGGGCAATAATGTTATAGGCTCCGTTTTGTTATAAATATGCATACAGTGAAGATGATGATCATATAAATATGTAGCTACACGACGCCTCAACATTTTTGGTGTCTGTTAAGTTTTTAATATTAAAATGAAAATTGACAGTTCCTTATATCATGTTTTAATTTTATTGTTAAAATAATGAAACAACGTGGCCAGGGAGAATGACGTTGTAAAGTAGTCTACACTGTTATGTTCATCCGAAGTGTCCTCTGGAGTTTGTTTTCCATATCAAACTTGCAAAGTCTGAACTTAGAAGAAAAGGATGCAAGACTGAACTTTGTGTAGGCTACTTAATATTGAGAGAAAATCCCCAATCAGGCAAATGTCTGCAGCCACGCCTCCATTTTCAGGTGTCTCCATTTTTCCCTTCCACACTGACACAGCAGCAGTGTTTTAAAACGAAAATGTTAGCGTTTCGGAAATGCTCTGTTTTCGGCGCTCGAAAACTCCAGGGTAGTGTGGACGGAAGGCGTAACCGTAGCAAAATTCGTGCGCTTTAAAATGAAAACTTATTAGTGTAAACGGGGCTACACTCTCTCATTAACACACAAACTCAAGGGGGCCATTTTAATTTGCATTTCAGCCTTGTTTAAGGAATTTTCAATAAGTTAATTCTACAAGATCTTAAACTTCTAGAAGGGTTATAGGCATGGCCTGACAGAATCTGCGGACATTTTATGTACAGGATTTTGTTTAAATCTGCAGATTTATGCAAAACGATTTTGAGAGTATAGTAACTAAAACATTAGATAAAAAATATCAACTGTTAACTTTTATTTACTGTGCAAATCTATTTAGATTCACTTCTGTGATTAACAAAGCAAGCCTCTCTTATAATATAGCTACTAAACGAAAGAAAATATTACTTTACAAACTGTATTGTTAATAAATCATATAAACATTTGCATATTAGTAGGGCTAGACAGAATCTGCGGAATTTTTTTTTGCTATTTCAGCGCAGAATTTTGTAAAGAATCTGCAGATTAATGCAGAGGAATTATTTTGGGAGTGTCGTAACTAAAAACGTAATATGCAAAATATAAAAAAACAATACCTTATTAACTTTTATTTAATGTTACAATTCAAATCCAATTATATCCACTAATTTGTTAAACAAAGCAAATCTCTAATATAACACATCTACTAAAAGACAGGAAATATTACTTTACAAACTGTATTTAAAAAAAATTTATGTACATTTACATATTAGTCAATAATATTACTGAAATAAATAAAAAAAACAAATAAATATAAATTTAAACACATTTACACAAGTAAATAAATAGACTCAATGATGGGCTAAAAATCTGTGGAAATCTGCAGATTTCTGTGCACACAGATTGTGTGTGGGCCTACATATTTGTCAATATTACTTAAATTATTATTTAAAACTAAATAAATAAATATTTACAGACATTTACATAAGTAAATAGATTGACTTAACAATGGGCTGCTAAATTTGTGGAATTCTGCATGCACAGATTTCATGTGCGCCTAAAGATGCAGAAGATCAGGTATTTTGAAACCAAATAGTTTGATATTGTAAATATTGGAATACAAATAAAATTAAAGGGACCTCGCACCTGAGCTCCCCGCCGCCCCGTGCCCTCAGGATGACAGAGAACAGCGGACAATAATAATTTAAGCCGATATATATATTAAAAAACCTGAGAAAAATCACAGATTTATGCCAAACTTCCTCCTGTCAGCAGGTGGCGCTATGACTGTGACTCAAGTTTGGCCTGTAGATGTCTTCAGGAGAGGAATCTTATCAACCATGTGAATTTTTAGGCAGATTGGACATTGTTTGGCTGAGTTATAAGTAATTTCCTGCTGCCAGCAGGTGGCACTATGACTGTGACTCAATATTGGTATGTAGATGTCTTCAGGAGAGAAATCTCATCTAACCTGTGAATTTTCAAGTAGATCGGACATTGTTTGGCTGAGTTATAAGAAATTTCCTGTTGCCAGCAGGTGGCGCTATAACTGAAACTGGATATTGGCATGTAAACGTGTTCAGGTCAGGACTGTTATCAAACATGTGAATTTTAAAGCAGATCGGACAATGCATGCCTACGTTATAACAACTTCCTGTTTTGTGGCGAATCGTTAAAGTTTGCGAGGCCGCCACAGACACGCCTTTCGGCGAAAACTCTAGATCTTCACAATATATCATTGCCAGAACTTTCAGATAACACCACTCAAATTTGGTGCTGATACGATAAAATTTGTGGGAGGAGTTTGTTACACTGTAAATCATGACATTTCCTGTTGCCAGCAGGTGGCGCTATAACTGTATCAGGATATTGGCATGTAAACATGTTCAGGTCAGGACGGTCATCAAACGTGTGAATTTTGAGAATGATCAGATAATGCATGGCTGAGTTATAACAACTACCTGTTTCGTGGTGAATTGTCAAAGTTTACGGGGGCCGCCACGGACACGCCCATCAACGAAAACTCTAGATCTTCACAATTTAACATTACCAAGGCCTTTAGATGACAAAACCCAATTTTAGTGTTGATCCGATAAAATCCCTAGGAGGAGTTTGTTAAAATACAATGCCTGAAAATGGCCGTTTCGGTGCTCGGTCCCTAAAAATAATTGAACTTAATCCTGAAATGGACTAGTAGTCAATGGATGGAGTAGAATGGGGTGGAAATATTCCATTTCATACATTTAAAAAAAAAGAGGATCATACCTTCGAGAAGACACAGCATCAGCTACAATATGAACCTCCATTCCTCTCTCCAGGAGATCAAAGGCTGTGCACTACGGTAGAACAAGTACCATGAAGATCTGGGTATGTGTGACCGCACCAGAAAAAACATCAATTGGACATTACCGCAATGCATGCTTGTGCCTCGATGCCACACAGTATGACTTGCTGAGGGTTTCCCATGCTCTTGAGTGAGCTCTGCACACTCTCTGTCATCATGGAGAAACTGGTCTTTGTGTGAGGCTTCAGGCCCTCAGCCCCCAGCTCAGGAACAGTGGGCCCTAGACCCTTAGGGTACTGCTCGGTTAAAATCTGAGGGATGTTTAAGATTCGACATGCCTGGAAGAAAACATAATTAATCTTACATTTAATCATTTAGCAGGCACATTTATCAAAGCAAAGCAACTTACAAGATAAAGTACGGGATAGTCTGATGTGGTGCACTTAGAAGGGATTTTACACCCATATTAATATGAACACAGACATCCCAGCACCCTGCAAAAACTCATATCAGGGAGAGAATTTGTGCTAAAGGTACTTTAATTTAAGGCTTATTCAGGTCAATTAAATTCATCTTTATTTCTATAGCCCTTTTACAATGTAGATTTAACATTGAAGTTCTAGTAAATTGAAACTGTGTCAGTCCAGTTTTCAGAGATGAAGTTCAATTTAGTGTGGTTAAATTTTCACTGCTGAATGTCCAAACACTGAACAGCAAATCTAGCTCCAGCTCCACAAGTCCCAAACCAAGCAAGCCAGTGGCAACGAACAACACGAAAGTGAAGGATAAAAAAAAACCTAGAGAGACACCAGGCTCAGATGAGCAAGACCCTTTCTCCAAAGAGAAATGGCAACTGGTCCAGCCGGGACTCGAACCAGAGACCTTCTTGCTGTGAGGTGACAGTGCTAACCACTGAGCCACAGTGCTGACCCACTACACAATAATGAAATCTAAATTAATAATTTATATGCCATAATATAAATGTTAGACCAATCATAACAAATATATAAACATACGAAGATAATGAGTGTAACAGCTTTTTTTGCATTAACTTTTATAATAATTTCTCTGAACTAGTCATTTTATGTCTCTGTTTTCAAATGGCAAAACCTGAAATGAAAAAAACAAACCAATATATAAAATATATATTTAAAAAATAATAATAATTTATATATGTAAGACTGCAAGAGGGATATGGATAATTACTAAAATCAGTAGCCAACATACATTATGCAGTCATGAGGGCACATTTACAGGTGTATGCCTCTTTGTTATACTGATATGTAATACACGTGTCAAGTGTCCCTACAATGTGTTGTTGCAGTTTTAGTTCTAAATACCTCATGGATCATTTATTATGCTGCAATTTATGGTGGCTGAAAGAGCGCAAATGCGCTGCAAGTTAAAAAAAAACAACACATGTACATAGAAAAACACTAACAGAGAAAACATGATCATCAGTTCAAATCTGACAACACATACACATTCATGCTGTAAATAGTGCAGACCACAAAGGAAATGTGTTGGGGCACAAAAAAATTACGAACACAGCTGCTTCCTGTTCAGAATAAGTGGTTAATTTAATGTTAATTGTGCAATTTGTCAGATTATTAGGGCTAAAAATATACAAAATATTATTTTAATTTAATATTTAAAAGAAATGCTTTTTCTATTTGTTAGTATTTTTCTATATGCATGTCTTAACTTAAACTTAACTTAAAGCAGAACTTGAGCTCTCTCAGCCACCGTAGTAAATGGGCGTTTTGAGTGGATAAATAATGTTATCTAAAACTAAATTAAATAAAAATAAAAAAACATAAATAAGTAACAAGAAAAATTAAAATATATGCATACACGTGTGTATATGTATGCTTTTTTTCCATTCATAAATTTGTCCCTTTATTGCGAATGTGCAGCTGCTCCTTGCCCCATCCACAAAGTTCAGTCACATGTGTAAATTAGATGCAAAGAGAAAATACCAAACACACAGAATAGATTTTTCTATGTACTCAGTACTAGTCTGGCACGATACCAAAAGGCTGACTTTGATACAATTCCTAAATTGAATATCACGCTACCGATACTAAAGCAATACTACACCATAATTTTCTTTTCTTCCAAAATATTATAGTGCACATAACTTTTTTTTTGGTCTGGTTCTCAAAGAACCTGGAGATGTTGCTTGGTCCTCACTGTTCATGACACAGTGATCCTGTCATATTCATATATAATTACATATTTATATACTAATATAGGGGTGGATGATGAGACATGCATTTTTAGCTGTCCATGATATCATCTACTAAAAATGTGGGTATTTGTTAAAAAGATATACATTTATGTTGTTCCTCTGACAAGATATTATTACAGCATCCTATTGCTTTAAATGATGTTTGCAGACCTCTACTTACATTTTTGTCATGTGGTGTGACTGTCCAAAATAAGTGGGACCATACTGATATGAGAATATATCTCAGCATATCATATTTGTTGTGATTTATTTATTACATATTTATTGCCACATCAGCAACTTATGGCTATTTCGTGGCCAAATGCATATACATTAAACTATTACATGATAAAAACAAATTCGTATTATATAAAAAAATAAATAAATAAATAAATTACTTAGACAAATATATAAAATATAAATAGATAAAATTTACAAAAAATTTATTCAAAGTTAAATATGGTTTTTCAGATCTATTTTTGATAAAAAATGTAAAACTCTTCCTGGAGGTACGTTTTTAAAAATGTCCATCAAAGTACTCTCCTTATAAAAATCCTGTCTAACGGAATTTAAACTTCTACATTCCAACAAAATATGTTTGATGGTGAGAGCAGTCTGGCAGATATTACATTTAGGTGATTCTTCGTTATTTAATAAATATGAATGTGTCAACCTAGAATGTCCAATTCGACATCTGGTATAGACCGTCTGATCATGCCTGGTTTCGAAATTATAATTTGCTAAATGTCTTTCATTTATTTTCGGGTTAATTTCATATAATTTGTTGTTGATGCAGTTGTCCCATTCTCTTTGCCATGATTCGTTTATGTATAAATTGATGGTGGGTTTCAAATCATCAGGAGGAATTAAACATTCGGTCACATTCAAGGAGATAGCCTTTTTTGCAGCTTCATCAGCCAGTTCATTTCCACGAAGTCCCATATGACCTGGAATCCAACAGAAGATAATGTTGAACTTCTGGTTTTCTAGTGTTGTCATTTTCTTTAAAATCATGGACATTATGGGGTGATCATACTTAGAAGCTTCAAGAGCTTGAAGACAGGATTTGGAATCTGTGCAAATTAAAAAGTTACGATGCTGTGTCCTTTCCATTCGATCTAAAGCCATATTTATTGCGTAAGCTTCTGCTGTGTAAATTGAACTTTCTCCTGGAATCCGAGTACCAAAGACATCATCTTTAAACACCACTGCTGCTGTTACTCCTTTGTCTGTTTTTGATCCATCTGTGTATACGTGTTCATGATGAGGGAGGCTGTCTGTTATTTGTTTGAATTCCTGTTTGTATTCATTTGGGTGAGTCAAGGACTTCTTCTGTTTGGTTAAGTTCCATAAGATTCTTATTTTCGTGTTGCACCAAGGAGGAATATGGCTCAAATCAGGTAATGAAAGTTTTTCCATATTAACACCCAAATTCTTCAGGTGGGGTTTCATGCGTATTCCAAAAGGACTGATGTAGTTGGGTCTGTCTTCATACAATTGTAAATATTCAGGGTGAAAAATTGAAGGATAAGCTGGGTTACCTCTTTTTGATTTCAGTTTGACAGTATATTGGAGTGCTAATTTTAAACGTCGTCTTTCAAGCGATGGTTCTTTTGCTTCAATATATAAACTTTGAATAGGAGATGTTCTGAATGCTCCCAATGAGATTCGTAGTCCCGTGTGATGTACAGTGTCCAGCATTTTAATGTAGGATTTTCTAGCGGATCCATACACTATACTTCCATAATCCATTTGGGATCTGATCATGGTTCTATAAAGACGAAGCATTGTAGTACAATCTGCACCCCATTTTGTTGTGGTCAGAATTTTAAGGATATCCATTTTTTTAAGGTTTTTGTTTTTAGGAGTTTGATGTGTGGAATAAAGGAGAGCTTATTATCCAGGGTGAGTCCAAGAAATTTAGTTTCTTTTACAATTTTTATAGGTTCTTCTTCCAAGAAGAGACTTGGTTCTGGATGAAGAGAACGTAATTGACAGAAATGCATGCACACAGTTTTTGATCTGGAGAACTTAAATCCATTCTTGACTGACCAGTCGTGCATTTTGTTAATACAAAGTTGCAATTGTCTTTCAATAGTATTCATGTTTCTTCCTCTGTAACAGATGCACAAATCGTCCACATAAAGACTACAGAATACATTTAAACCAATAGCATTTACAATACTATTGATTTTGATGTTAAATAATGTAACTGATAATATACTTCCTTGTGGCACACCAAGTTCTTGAATATATTTATTTGACAGAGTTGTTCCTATCTGAACTCGAAAACACCTGTTTGTTAAAAAATTAGAGATAAAAACAGGTAGATGTCCTCTAAAACCCATTTCATACAAGTCTTTTAAAATTCCATATCTCCAAGTGGTGTCATAGGCTTTTTCCAAGTCAAAGAATATTGCTACAGTGTGTTCTTTTTTAATAAAACCATTTCGCACATAAGATTCCAGTCTTACAAGATGATCTATTGTGCTTCTTCCTCTTCTAAATCCACACTGATAATTACAAATATTTTGGTCCTTCTCCAGTGACCATACAAGTCGATCATTTATCATTCTTTCCATTGTTTTACACAGACAGCTGGTAAGGGCTATAGGGCGATAATTATTGGCATCTGAGTGGTCTTTACCTGGTTTAGGTATTGGTATGATTAAAGATTCTTTCCAACAAGATGGTACCTTTCCAGATGTCCATATATAGTTAAAAATATTTAAAAGGAGATACAACACATCATAGGGTAAGTGCTTTAAAAACTGATAATGGATTTTATCAGGACCGACTGCAGTGTCTTTTGAATTTTTCAAAGCTTTTTGTAGTTCTTCCATTGTAAAGGATTTGTTGTACATTTCAGCATTATCAGAGGAAAAGTCAATCTGGTTTTGTTCTTGTTGCCTTTGTATTCTTTGGAATTGAGGAAGACAATTTTCTATGGATGAGTTTCTTTCAAAGGTTTTTGCAAGGTTGTTGGCAATTTCTTGTTCGTTAGTTAGTTGGGTGCTACCATTATTTATGTGACATATTTGTGATCCACCTTCTTTGTTCTTCATTTTTCGGATCATATCCCAGATTTTCTTATTTGGCGTCTGTGATGTTAAATTTGAGATGTATTGTTTCCAGCTCTGTTTCTTGATTTCATTAATAGTCCTTCTTGCTTTTGATCTTAATATTTTCAATTTAATGAGGTTTTCATTCGTAGGATGTTTGTTAAATATTCTTTCTGCCTTTTTCCGTTCTTTGATGACCTTTTTGCAATTGTCATCAAACCAGGGATTATTTCTTCGATATGGGTGTCCTGATGTTTTTGGAATGGTTTCTTCTGCAATTTCAATCAGTTTATTTGTAAAAACTTCTATTGAATTATGGTTTACTTGATCCATTTCTCTGTATTTCTCACTGCATTGTATTTCAAAACTGCACCAGTTTGCTTTTTTAAGGTTCCATCTTGGGGTTCTTTGTCTTTGAGTACCTAATGAGGTAATAATCAATGGAAAATGATCACTTCCACTTAAGTCATTCCAGACTTTCCATGAAAAATCTGGAGCTATTAAAGGATGACAGAGTGTTATATCAATGGCAGTGTAAGTTCCATGTCCTGGGTGCAGGTATGTATATGATCCATCATTTAATATACACAGGTCATTTTTTAAAATGAAGTCCTCAATTACTTTTCCCTTTGAGTTCCTGTAGCTTCCTCCCCCATATTTGTTGTGACATGATTTAAGCATAATCTCATAAAAAAATGGTGTGAGAGGACAACCCACAGTTCAACACTAAGGCTGCGTCCGAAACCGCATACTTCCATACTATACAGTACGCTAAAATCAGTATGCGAGCCGAGTAGTACGTTCGAATTCGTAAGGTGCGTCCCAAATCGCATACTTCTGCACTATTCTACACCATTTTGTAGTATAAATAGTGTAAGTAGTGCATTCACACTGAAAACTTTACAAATAATAAGTGAACTTTAATTACCCGGATGATGCACTTATTCAGCCGGTGTCATTTCAGCCCTGGAGTTTCAAGCCTTAGACCGGCCCACCTCAGTTCACGACTGACTATATTAAAATAACGTCATTTCTAATTCAGTTTAAAATTACACTATTACGTCTTTTTAAAGGAAACAGCTGCTTTAGAACTTCAAATGTTTTTCGGAAATATGAGAACATTAAAGTCATTGAATGTCCAACACTATTTTTCAAAACATCACAATGTCCTTTCCTGCATTATCTATACATTACTGTATGTGCAAAATTCTTTATAAATATCCAGTCCTTAGTAACGGTGGTCACACAAAAAATTAAAATAAAATATTTACCCCTACATAAGTAACTTAGCTAACCTGTTTGACTTTATACGTTCACAAAAGTCCATATGAGATTTATTGAGAATTAACTGTTTTAGTTATTTACATTTTACAAAAAAACAACAAAAGAAAATGTCCTTACTCTTGATAAGAGTTTGCAAATTATATTTAAATTATGGTTTATCATTTAAGAAACAAAATTCAGTGTTTTTCGAGAGAATAGACATCAGCTGTCGTTTTTATAAATTTTTAAAACACACTGAGCATCTTAATCACTTTAGAGAGACACAGACATCAATAATTAGTGTATCTACCTCAACAGTAGTTAGAGATTTATTTTTTTGGCTGCAAATATTAAAAACTACAAATATTTTACTGCAGTAATCATGTTAATATATTAAATAATCTGGTTATATTGTTTGCACAGGTTTATTTTCAACCTTTTTTATACAGACGATTTACTACATTCAGCTGCATGAACGATTTAAATTATTTATTTTAGTGAATAACCTAAATATTAACTTAAATAAGTCTTACAGACTTGTAATAAAATAATTAACATCATTGATCCTGACACCCTAAAAGTTTTTTAACAAATTAAGTTAAAGAACTATTTTATTATTTTTATTATTTTATTTTATTAAATAATTATAAAATGATTTTTTAGGATTATAAAATATATATATATATTTTATTTCCTGTCTAGCCGTTTATACCTTATGAACTTATATTACCCTCTCGTTTCCCTTATTTCTCTCATTGGTTTGTTATATATTTTATTCATAATTCCCTTATTGTTTAAAAATGAACTAGTTTGTAGAGACTGTATTCTGTGTCATTTGTAAATCTTTTGTTGTTATAAATAAAAAATGATGATGACACCATGTGATCGGTCATCATGATTGCAGCAACTTTGAGCCCCGAAGTGTCCTGCTGTCCGGCTTGACAGCTCCGTTTTCAACTCCGCCCCCGCCTAATCTCGTCGATCACCGGCTGCAGCTGTGCTTCATGTCGAACGCACCTATTAACTTTAACTCTGCTGTTGAGTAAATTTTCCTCAATTTAGAGAGGGACCAAATATTCTCTGAACTGAGTAAATTTTACTCTGAGGATTTTGCTGTGTACTGTTCGCATTTTGGTACCCTTTGACAGTGGAAATGGTCATAAAAGCATAACGAACCGTACTGCACCACTCAGTGGAAACGGGCCAAAAAAACGCGGAATCGTTTTGAAAGCCAGGCAGGGTATCGCAGTACTTTTTTAGTATCGATATATCATGTAACACTACTCAGTACACTGCAAACACAGTTATACAAATAATATAAAAGTGAATTTTGCAAAATACATATCCTTTAATATATGACCAACTACATTTTAATGAAAACTGCAGTAGTTCTGATAAACTGAGGTAAGTGTTGTACCTGTAACAATCTTGCAGCATTGTTCACGACGTTTGTAAACTGGAAAATAGTGGGTCTGAACTTCTCCTGCATGTCACACAGCAGCAGCACTGAGCCCTTGGTGGACAGTCTGCCAATTCCCGCCACTGAGGAAACAACCAGATGATCATGTCACAAGTTAATTTTAAGTACTATTGTGTGTTTGTGGGTGTACTTAAAGTAGTTGTCAATCATGAAACTCCCTTGCGGTCCACAATTAGTCTTAAAATAGTTTCAGCCAAAAGACTGGAAACATTATGATCTGATAATGTTTTTGAGGATACTGCTTATGCTCACCAAGGTTGCAGTTATTTGTGATTTATCAGTGATTTATTTGCTCAAGAGTACATAAAACCAGAAAAGTATAAAATTATTGTTTATAATTATTATTTTCAAATTAAATATCTCTTTTCTATATTAATATGTAATAAAACAGTTTAGTTCTGTATTTTAAAAGGGCCATGTAACCCCCATGTCTCAGCAGGGTGTTGTTTACATCTCTAGTTTGAAAAAAGTCAGGAAAGTTAGTGAGTCCAGCCTTGCTTAGGTGAGAGTGGAAAGAGGCAAAAGGAAGGTATTGCATGAAAAGGGGGGTTTCATAATGTGCACTAAATCAGCAACACAAACACAAATGCAGAAGAGATAGACTGTGATTCTGAGAGCTGTGTGGAATAGGCATGGGACGATAACCGTTTTCAAGGCATACCGCGGTTCGGAAAAGTCAAGGTTTTAAAACCGCCAAACTTTTCTGTAATACCGTTCCTAAGGTTTGTGTAAGATTTTTTATTTACATTTTTTTTAAGACAACAGTATCTCCAGCAGAAAAGTTATCCAAAGATGCTGTTTTAAATTGTAAAGAAATCTGTGTTTTTTAAACAAATGAAGACAGCAGAAGTCAATGATTCATCTCAATTATCTAGCCTGACATGTTTACTGCTCCAAAATATTTTAAATCTTTCACAAAATTAAATATATATTGTATTCAAATGGGAAAACAGTTTTTGTTTTTTTACCCAGACTTTAAAAAAAAAGATATTTTAGAGCAGTAATCACAACATCGCGATACCATGAAGCCGTGATATTTTTATCCAAGGTTATCATACCGGCAGAATCTTATACCGGCAAATGCCTAGTGTGGAAGTGAAGGATTTTCAGTCCATAATATTGTAGTGATATTATAGTAAACTTAGTAACTGAATCATTTTGACTAAGGTATGTCTTTAAAAACTGAAAGAGTACTGCTAACGATACTAACTAACTTTGCCATCAGGAGAAACATAAACAAAGAACACTGATCGCACATTTGCCAAATCTGAAGAGACAGGACAATCAACGCAAATTGGAACCATGCCTTTTTTAAAAAGAAGAAGAGTGGCGAATACGAATTTCACCATTTCCCAATGCGAAAAGCTCTCGGGTAAAAATTTTTCCTTACAAACATATTTTTGCAGGCTGTGCTCTCATCGTAGGGAAATGGAAACAAAACCTTCGTTGTGGCACATTTATAAACGCAACCCTGCCGACCCATGACTCTGAACAATTCTTCTTCTACTACTTGTTTGGCGAAGTTGGCAACACAACGTGGCGTCTCTCTGAAGTCTGAACACTGTAACAGGTAAAAACAATCTTCGAAGCTATATCATACATATTAATGAAGTTGCATCCTGTTCAAAATAGATGATTGGTTCTAAACCAAGTCTTTCTTATGAATAAATGAACTGATGTGCTGAAAATTCAATGACGTCACTATGTACTGGCTGGTACAGACAGCCGATCTCCACGCTGGAATTTACACAATGATCTTATCTCCGTGATGTAGCTTCAAAATTTATTTTCAAACTGGAAGAATGAATTTGATCGAAACTACGCAAAAACAACCAATTTTCACTTTTTAGTGTCCTGATAGTGTTTTTAGCAATGTGGGACATTTGACGTTTGGAGTAGTGACTGCTGATTATTTTGCTTTATATTTTAAAATATATTTATATAGAAAATAAATACTTTAAATTAAAATAAAAATACTAAATATCACAGATTTTTGTGAATTATCTGCTCAAACAATAGCAGCCTTGGTAACATTAAGTAACATTCTTTCAAAGGCTTTTTGTAGTCTGAATAATAGCACAATTATTTTCATTAAAACACTAAAAATTATCATGTGCAACAATAAAATAACATAATTGCACAACATAATAATTTGTTTACAACCATACCGCTGCTTTTACACATATTAGGTGACTAAACTGTTGTAAGAGTCTGACTGCTCCATTTAAACTTTAGTAAAACAAACTAAATGTATCAGTCACCTTAGTTTTGAGGAACAGTCAAATAGTTAACAAATGAAAGTACATAGGTATGCAATGATAATGTCCTGCCTATTACTAGCTCATTTTACTCCTCGCAAGCTTGCACACAGATCGCAAAAGTCATGAGTTTATAAGGAGTTCAATGACATTCAGAGACCAACGAGCAGTACTTACTGTTTGCAGTGCAGTATGGAGGACTCTCAAACCGCAGAGATCAAGTAAAGACAGACCAGTGTTTATATATGTGTCCACCCACTGCTCGTATTGGTAAAACTGGTGTTGAAACTCTGGTAGAAGTTAAATGGCAACGTTAATGAGTAAACCAAGCACAACAATAAACTCATGAATGACATAAAAAACGCAGACACAGATGAAGACCTATATTTTAAAACGCGTATTTTAACACATACGTGCAAGGTGAGCCTTTGACACATTTACAAAAATACAGCACAGTTATTTCGCTGTTACAGACAGTACACAAACCTTCAGATAAGAGTTCAATGTCGAATGATTCATTTTTAAATGAACGAGTCATTCTTACTCGTTTCATTCGTTTTGTGACTGACTGTAAAAATGGCCAATGGCGTTCGAGTAAATTCTGTGAAGAAGCATTTCATTGGATAGAGTCTCTGAGAGTGAGTGCGCCCTCTTTTTTGAACAAGTCGGTGAATCAATTCGTTTGAGAATGAATGAATGGCGCATGGGCTGAGGTGTTTGCCCATACCCTAACTTATCACAGAAAAACACTGTAACATTACATCTGTCAGCATAAAATACAAAATTCCGGTAACTCTTAAAGAGTTTGCAATAACTGGATTATACATGCTTTTTAAAAACAACAGAATATCACTATGAACCGTTACCATTCCAGAACCAGTTAATAAGCCTATTGGGGAAATTTGTTTTACTAAAAAGAAAAAGAAAAGCTATCAAATAAGAGCTTTGTTCCTCGAAAATACTGTCTCTACCCCTCCTGCTCTCTCACATTGGAACAATCTGTCTTTTCGATCATTTAAAGTGGGGAAAAATATGGTCCATGCAGCAAAAGTTTTTCCTTACTAATAAGGTAAAGGAAATATATTTTAAATTATTACATACCCTGTCAAAAACTTCTTGAAAAAATATTTGGATCAAACTTTGATACAAATTGCTCCTTTTGTCAGAATGACACTGAAACTCTTCCTCACTTTTTTTGGTCATGCAACCATGTGTTCCAATTTTAGCAAGATGTTAATTCATTTATTTCAAATATTAATTCACAGAACTTTTCTGTTACTCCAAAAAGAATTATTATTTTTTTTAACATCTGCTTTATAATAAACCCTATTCTTTTTTTATGCAGATTCTAAATTCATAAATGAAAAATTTCAAATTGCAAGCAAGTATTTATATAGTTTATACAAGAGATTAAAAATTACTTACAATTCCAGATTGACTTAACAAGAAAGCACTCAAAACATATTCAATTTGCACGATCTTTAATATGCATAATCTATTAAATCTCTAAATCGCTATTATCATATTTTTTTGCCCTCTTCACTCTCAATTTCTTCTCCATTTTATATATATATATATATATATATATATATATATATATATATATATATATATATATATATATATATATATCCTCAGATCAGATAACCTATTGATATCTCTTTAATTTTTGTTTGATTTCTGATTTTTTCCCGCTATATTGTTTTTTGTTTTTTTTTTTTCATTCTTTATCGGCATCGTTGTAAACAATCTAATGATTATTATTGTAAATGATATGTACCAAATGTATCTTTCTGTTATACAATAAATGTTCAAAAAATTAAACAAATATTTTCTTTTCTACATCAGAAGCACATTAAAGGATTGTTTAATCTGAAAATGGGGTCCTTAGTAATTCATAATGCAAGAGCAGCACTTTGAGATTAGTCTACCCTATCCATATGTGGCTCCTTATGATACACAGAGGTCTAATGAAGCTGGAGTCTGCAAAAAAAACCTGGACTTTATTTCCCTGACAACATGGAAGATGTATTTTTAGAGTGTTTGATCACCCACAATACAGGCTATTAGACACCTCTATTAATTCATAATATGTATTTAAGATGGTAACTTAACAATGCTTGTTAAACAAACTAATTACATATGTTTTCCAGACTAAACGATCTTTGAAATAACTCTGGCAGACATGTGCTTTCTAGATGTACCGCTATCAATATAAATGTCCCCACCTACTTCTACAGAATAAAAATGAAGGTGCTGTCATATTTTAGATTTTAAGCACAATTATGGCTGTATTGATCCTGAGCACACATTGCTGGCACCACAAAAATGTTTACACATCAATCTTTAGGCATGTTAAAATAATAAACAAGAGCATGCATCAGCATGATAAGACCTAATGTCAGAAGTCCAAGAAATTAATATCAGGAACAATTATTTGAAGTTTAATGTAATTTTTATTATTATTATTTGGCTCATGTGACATGTCCGATTCATTTACACAGAGAGGGTAAAGTTTATGACCCATACTGTAGCCAGTCACCAGCTTCACTTTTCAGGAAAATGAGGCACACTTGGCAATACTCTGGAGTTCACGCTTTCAGCTAAGTTCTGTGAACACGAAGAATGATTTTGTGTTCTTGATTAGACCAATTCTGGAAGTCTTGCCAAGATACCTTGGAAGAATGAACTCACAAGCACAAGTGCACAGAACGCATGCCTCGATGAACAGACATAGCCATTATAATTGTTGGCATAAAGTACAAGAATCTTATTTGGAAATTAAGTCAAGCAACAATTTAGTCTTGCATGGTTGGCACTTTAGCATAACAGCAATGCTAATTAAATATATAAAGTCAAAAGGATACACACTGAACAATACAACGTTATCTCCCTCTCCCCTTTAACATGCATCGGCTCATCATGAGTCCGTGTCCATGCGTCACACTGACACTGACTGTTAATTTTGAATGTGAAACACGGGCTGACATTTATATTCTTGTAAGTAATTTCCAAGTTCTTGTGCAGACTGCCGCAGCGGAACGGACCGCCAACCTATCCAGCATCATGTTTTTTTACGGAGCGGATGCCCTTCCAGCTAGAACCTCATCACTGGGAACATAGACTAACTATTTTAGCTAAAAAATATTTGATAACATTTCTGTCAATAACAGTACATGAATAATGATGTGTTAATATGTAAACTAAACATTACTTTACTATGAATTAAGGATGAGTTAATGCATGTGCTAATAATGAACTAACTTTAACTACAACATGAGTTACATGAGTTCATTTGTGTATAATGGCTACCTTAACTTGTTAGTATTTGATTGTGTTAATTAATGTAATAATTACTACATTGGTTTATGATTAATTTATCCATCATTAACTCATGATGTTAATGTGTAATGCCCCTTAAGGGGCACAACATCCTTAACCTATTCTTAACTACTCGAACTTCTTATGCACGTCCGTCTAGTGCGTTTACACTGAATAATAATAGAAAAGTGTTCTGTCAACATCAATATGAACAGTTAAACACAGGGGTTCATGAGTAGTTAAGGATGAGTTAATGATGATGTGCCCCTTAGAGTAAAGTCATGACATAATTATACATTAACAGCTCATGGGTTCATGTTGGTGACATTTAGCTTAAACGTACATGTTAATCAATACATTAATAAACAACATGTAGCCTAATTAAAGTAGCCGTTATTCACACATTAAAATTGTGACTCATTTAGTTAAAGTTAGGTCATGATTAGTGTGCTAGTGTGCCTTAACTCGTCATTAACTCGTAATAAAATAATGTTTGGTTTACATATTAATACATCACTATTCATATATTGTTATTGTAAAATGTTACCCAATATTATATAATAATTATCTTATGGAGAAAAACAAAAGCTTGAATCTTGAAATTTAGACTTTTTTGTGTGAGTTGATTCAAAAGATTCGATCGAGTCACTGGGCTGAATCACAATCCGCACCACTTGCTGACTGCGTGTAAACATCAGATATTCCATTTGGGGGCGCAGTCAGATACAAAACAAAGCAATCTAATTCATACCTTTTTATTTAACAATTTGTTCGGAATACGCCTGTTTACATATCGTGATTTCAAATGCATGTACACTATCCAGAAATTTGCAGCAGGAATTCGGTATCCGTTATTTTCTATCATACAACAACTGCATGAAATGTAAAGGTGACCCGGAAGTATTTGGGAGTGGCCACGACCTTAGTGGGCGCACTCTCACGGCCTTTCACAGAGATTTTGTGGAAAATACAGGCTGTACTTAATGTATCTCGGTATTTTTTAGGAACACATTAGCGTTTACGCTAGCAGAGCACTCGTTTATTCCTATCCATAACCTGCTACATGCGTGCTTACTTTCGGTCTCTTTGAAAGCACGTTTTCCTCATGCTAGCCTTTGTATGTTCTGGACGCTTCTGGAAGACCTCATTTCGACTTCTGCAGCTCTCGTTAACCTCCACTTTGTTTTCATAGGATCGCATTTTTTTTCTTATAGATACTGTAGTTTTGCAGTCGCTTTGCGTTTGGGGCGAGTTTAATTTTCTTGTTTGCGAGATATTCGCAGCAGCTGCATTGCTAGCTGTTAGCAAGCTAGCTCGCTTCATATTCAGTCGGCGTGTCGGAGCTGCTAGAAAATGTCAGACTTTGACGAGTTTGAGAGACAGCTGACCGAAAACAAACAAGGTGAGACATAAAGGTATACACTGGGATGAGAATGAGGGACTGGTCAAGCGTAGTGGCGGTTAGTGGGTGGATCTGTTAACCTGGATTTTTCTGCAGCCCGAAGGACGATCTGCAGCATCACATTGCACACATGAACACGAGTTAACGTAATGTGTATTACAATTCTATATTGCATAGGATGTGTGTGTTTTAAGGAGTCACTGAGCTTTATGTATGCATGTCTGCTGAAATATTAGCAGATTATTAGATTACCAGGGTTTAGATCGAAAAATTGCTCCCTTGTCCTATTTTAAATGCCCTAGTTGGTTAGAAGGATGTTAACCCAAAAATAAAATTCCTAATGTTGACCAAACCTGAATGACTTTAATATTGTGGAACACAGCCAAAGATGTGCTGGTAGTGAAGCAGTTTTTGTATCAATTGACTAACACTGTATAGGACAAAAAAGACAAGGATATTTTTCAAAATATCTTCTCTTGTGTTCCACAGAAGAAAGAAAGTCATTGAGGTTTGGATTGACACGAGGGTGAGTAGATGTTACAGATTTAAAAAAAAAATGTGTGTGTGTATATATATATATATATATATATATATATATATATATATATATATATATATATATTAGAGAAATAGTATATGTTTTTCATGTCATTTTTTTTCCTAACATTTTAATAACAGTTACTAGTTGTGGGAGCAGAAACTAATTGTTTGAAAACATTGACAGACATTTTTGAGTATTTTTAAAGCACTGTAAAATACAAGCCTACACAAAAAAATGCAGAAACTGTTTTGCTGTTTTGGCGAAAACTTAATTTTTTTATGGCAAGGTTGATATTTACATGGAATTTCTTTTACATGTATGTATGTTTATATATATATATAATATATATATATATATATATATATATATATATATATATATATATATATATATATATATATATAATGTATGTATATGTGTGTGTGTAATTATTAATAAAATGTTAAGAAAAAATTGACATGAAAAACATACCACTTCTCTAATTTGGTTCTTAAATAATTGAGATTTGATAAAATAACCACAATTTGTTATTACCAATTAAAAAAGTGTAAAGTTATGCATCTTTAATTTTTATAAAAGTATAATTACAGCCAGCCAGTACAAGTACCTGAATTTTCGTTTATAACAATCTCTGCCTCCTTTTGCTTATGTATTATAAATTCATAGTAAGTGCAATTTTAAGTTATGTTTTTTATTTATTTTTTTTGCAACTCAAATATGCAGCGGACCGAGACAAGGAGAACAAGCACCACAGGCGCAGTGGCTCGAGGAGTCGCAGCAGAGACCGGGACAGGAAGAGAAGGAGCCGCGACAGAGACAGAGAAAGAAGAGGCAGTCGAGATCGACATGGAGACAGCAAAGACCGCAGACACAGACGCAGGTATGTGGTGAACTGTGGCTTAGAAAATAAAACTATCAAAGGCATTCACTGAAGGGTGTATGGATGTTAAATATCATCATTGATGGTCTTCTTTTCTTTCTGTGCAGTCGTTCTCCACACCGTGAGAAGAAAAAGATTAAAGTGAAGAAATATTGGGATGTTCCTCCTCCTGGATTTGAACACATCACACCCATGCAGTACAAAGCCATGCAGGGTAAGGTTCTTTTCAGCATCTTAAATCCTTAAGTTTGTAATATTTAGATAAATAAAACATTTACAAATGTTTTTTTAATTTACTTTGCTTTATATTGTTTTTGCATCTAACTACACACAAAACAAATCACACAATGTGTTTTTAATGCAGCATCTATGGAGCAAGACAGTAAATTTGACAATGTTTACTCTTCTGGCTGCCTTTATCAGTCTTGCACATTTTTTTTTCTGAAAGTCTTGATAACACTATATATATATATATATATATATATATATATATATATATATATATATATATATATATATATATATATATATATATATATATATATATATATATATATTTTTTTTTTTTTTTTTTTTTGAGCAAATAGGAGTGCAAAACATTTATTTGGAGTACTCTCCTATTCACTGCACTCTAAGTTGACCACTGCTCACAACCAATGCATCATGTTTTAACTAAATATTAATATATTTATATATTAAGAGTTCAGATGCAAAAACCTCTAAGTGCCATCTGGAATTTATTCTACAATGAACGTTTTTTCTTAGCCCCTTATGTTAATGTTCAGTTATTTTGTTAAGAGATGAAAATAACCTATTGTTTTTGCCATAAAAGTCAAATTACTGAACCTAAACATAGGAGCCTGAGAAAAATGCAAATTTCAGATGGCACTTAAAGGTTTTTGCATCTGAATATATATATATATATATATATATATATATATATATATATACATATATACATATATACATATATATATACATACATACATACATACATACATACATACATACATACATACACACGCACACACACACATACACACATACATACATACACACACACACAAATATGTTTTCTCACTGTCCTTATAAACCTTTCTTTCTTTGGCCAGCTGCTGGTCAGATACCAGCCACTGCTCTGCTGCCCACAATGACCCCTGAGGGTCTGGCTGTGACCCCAACACCTGTTCCTGTCGTGGGAAGTCAGATGACTCGACAAGCCCGACGGCTGTATGTGGGCAACATCCCATTTGGAATCACAGAGGTGAAGTTCAATATTATGTCATACATCCAGTAGTATTTTGATGTAAATGGTTTGATTTATTTTGTCAACATTATCAATGATAATTCATAAAGAAATATGACAAATACAATTAAGATTTTTAAATAATATCCATAGCATTATGATCATTTCGGTTGTTGTTTATAAACCAGAGACTAACTGATTTTTTTTTGTTACTACAGTATAATAATAACATTGTTCTTATGATTTGTTTATTTATGTCAAATAGGAGTCTATGATGGACTTCTTCAATGCTCAGATGCGTTTGGGAGGCCTCACTCAGGCCCCAGGCAACCCTGTTCTTGCTGTTCAGATCAACCAGGACAAGAATTTTGCCTTTTTGGAGGTCGGACTTTGATCTAATATCTAGAGCGGAGTATTTAAATTCTCAAATAAACGTTTTGAGAGGTGTAGGATAAAGGCTTTTATTGATATATATTTTTTGGTTCTGCAGTTCCGCTCCGTGGATGAGACGACACAGGCCATGGCATTTGATGGCATCATTTTCCAGGGACAGAGTTTAAAGATTCGCCGACCACATGACTACCAGCCTCTGCCAGGCATGAGCGAGAATCCAAGTGTCTACGTCCCAGGCATGTGTCTTACTTATTAATCATCAATATTTCACATTCATATTTATATTTCTGATTTTCATTCATGCTTTTGTTGACCTTTTTTTCTGGTGGGTTATTTACTGTGGATCATTATTGATCACACTCAGGTTCTCTCCCTGTAGGCGTTGTGTCCACGGTGGTACCCGATTCTGCCCATAAACTCTTCATTGGGGGTCTGCCAAATTACCTCAATGATGACCAGGTATGTGTTGCTTTGTATTGAATCACATTCTGCTCTGTATATAGCTCTGGAAAAATAAAGACTACTTTAGAATTATTATTATTAACATGTATGTGTTTTGGATCAAATGTTTTGGTCCATTTTTAAAATGTTACTGATAACAAGAATATCATTATAATTTAGAGCATTTATGTGCACTAAATGAATGTTTGTCAATGCATAATAATATATATAAGTGCATTATTTTCTTTTCTTGTGTACAGGTCAAAGAATTGCTGACATCGTTTGGCCCTCTGAAGGCTTTCAATTTGGTGAAAGACAGCGCTACAGGCCTGTCTAAGGGCTATGCCTTCTGTGAATATGTTGACGTCAATATCAGTGACCAGGTAACGAAAATACAAAGCATTAACAGCATAAATGCATTTATACTTTGCATGTAACATAAGCATTTGCTACACACAGTCCAATACTTCTATTTGTTTTCATGTGTTGCAACCTTAAAGGGATAGTTCATGCAAAAATTTAAATGCTATCACAGTTTTCTCACTCTCCACTTTCATTCAAAACCTGCTTGAGTTTCTTTCTTTTATTGAACACAAAGGAAAATGCTTTAAAACATAAGCCAGTGATTTCCATAGTATTGGTTTTCCTACTATGGATGTCAGTGGCTTATGATTTCCAACATTCTTAAGAATATTTGGTGTTGTGTTCATCTGCACAAAAAAGCTCCAACTGGTTTGCAACAAGTAATGGGGAGTACATGATGACAGAATTGGGCGAACTGTGCTTTTAATTACGTTACATGTTTAGAAGAGACATTTTAAGTAGGCTGTATTTGTAGATGATGAGGTGTAAACATCACTTATCTTAACCTCTGTCTAACCTCTGTTACCCTCACAGGCCATCGCAGGGCTAAACGGTATGCAGCTTGGTGACAAGAAACTCCTGGTCCAGAGGGCAAGCGTCGGTTCCAAGAACACCACGCTGGTGAGTGAAAGTGTGAATGTGTTAGTCAAGTATCAGGTATCTTCATGTGTAGTCTTCTTTTTCTCATTGGCTTTTTTGTCTTTCCTTTCTCTGAAGACGGGTATAAACCAGACTCCAGTTACACTTCAAGTTCCAGGCCTCATGAACAGCTCCGTGAACCAGATGGGCGGCATTCCCACAGAGGTGTTGTGTCTGATGAACATGGTGGCCCCAGAGGAGCTGCTGGATGATGAAGAGTATGAGGAGATTGTGGAAGACGTCAGAGATGAGTGCTCCAAATATGGCCAAGTCAAGAGCATCGAGATCCCACGGCCTGTCGACGGACTGGATATTCCTGGCACTGGAAAGGTTCGAATATACTATACAAAAAACAACAGCTACACATGGCGTTGTGTTTATGTTTCGAATATAAAAAAATAATAATAATAAAGAGTGCATTATAAAAATTAGTAGCACCCTCTAAATTGATCATTCTCCAATTGACAATTTCTTTAAACACTTGTTAGGGTGTTTTTCTATAATTTTTTTTGTTTATACTTGAAGTAAAACGTTAACATTTTAATTTGCTTTTAAAGTTTCGATTACAAAAATAAATAGTGAATTATTAGCGAAGTGAAAAAAAGAGAAACTAGCCGTAGGTGGCGTTACCTCATTGTATTTAATTTATTTTTCTCTAAATCTTTCCACAAGTGACTATCTATTTGAATAGGCCATTGCATCTATGACCGAATCAATTCATACCAAAATGTAGATTCAGTTTGCATTCATCTGAGTTTGCTGTAATAGGCATGGGAATAAATTTCTGGTGGTATGATAACCTTGGATACAAATATCTTGGTTTCCCAGTATCATGGTATTGTGATTACTGCTCTAAAATAAGTTTTTAAAATTGTTTGAGTAAAAAAAAAAACTTTCCCAGTTTAATTTTAGGAAATATAATATTTTGGACCACTAAACATGTCAGGCTAAATAATTAAAGTAAATAATTGACTTCTGCTCTTAATTTCAAAACAGTTTTCTTTACAGCACACTTAAAAAAGAACTTTACTGTTTCTGTGTGAAGCCAAGAAAGAGGTCTAGCTCTGTGCCACCGCATAACTGTAGATGATGCATATACATTCGAGTTCTGATCAAGTCTGAAACTGTGAAATTGGACCCGATTTCCAATCATGTGATCGGATCTGGACATCCCTAGTTATAAACAATGTTGTGTATTTTCATTCCATTACATTTATGCTTTAAATGAACTAAAATTAGCCAAAAGATCAAGGCAGCTTAGATGTCAGCCCTACTGACAATTGCATGTAAAACATTTATCAGAAGTTAATTATGGTAAAAACAATATGTATGGATTTTGTGTGGGATATTGTGTACAATTTTATATCTGGTTTTTTTTATATAATTTTGTATATTTTAATGTTAATGTCAAATTTTACTTTAAATGGTTGTTTGTGCTTCTTTTCTTTCTTTCTTAGATCTTTGTGGAGTTTATGTCAGTATTTGACTCCCAAAAGGCAATGCAAGGCTTGACGGGAAGGAAATTCGCCAACAGAGTGGTGGTGACTAAATACTGCGACCCTGATGCCTATCACCGCCGCGACTTCTGGTAGAGACTGGACAGATTCAGGAGCAAGAGACTTGGAGAGAGACACAGATGGTGTGACTTCTATATCTCGGAAACCCCTTATTTCGTAGATTTATGAGGTCAAAGAATGTGTGAGCTTTTTTTTTTTTTAAATCTAGTCTCAAAACAAGACTTGTGATTGGTCAGAATGTAGCAAATCAGTCTTTATTTTTGTTTTGCTTTTGAAAACCACATTGGAAGTATGTCCAAAGCTTTAAGATGGAAATAAAATAGACCATACCATGTCAAGAAAAGAAAGAAACCAAACAGACAATTTCCAGTTTAATTTTGGCCCAGAGTAAATTTATGTTTTCAATGTTAAATACCTGTTCTGTTATCTGCACAGCTCACACACTTTGAGCCAAGCTGGTCAGATAGAGTGAGAGGAGGATGTAAAGCAGCGAGTGAGGGAAGACAAAATGAGACAACAACCAAAATGAATGTTACACTAAAGCAAAAAGGTGAGAAGGGGGGTATTTGAGAAGAGAAGTCCGCGTTATTTGAATATGGTTGTTTATTTAGGCTGTGAAATGAGGTTTCCTGTGTAGAGGTTATAAAGGCAGAGGAGTTTCTGAGTCGTCTGTCAACACCGTACATGTATGAGGTAAAAGCTACAGGCATCTATCTTATAGAAGATGATTATTACCGATTACGTCTATACTGTTTTCTGTCTTCACCTCCTCCTCAGTTTTTTCCCTGCTATTTTTCCTTCCTTTTATAATAGTTGTACTGTTTCTTGTGAACCCTATTTACCTGGCCCCATCTAACCAAATTTATACACCGTGAAAAAGAAACGTCTCTTTTTTTTCTTTTTTTTCTTTTTATACTTTCTGTATCTAACTGTCCACTGCTGTTTTTTAAAACTGTATTGAGCTGAGTTGATTTAATACAGTGCGTTTATGTATGAGGACCAGAGGAACGGTCTGGTGAAATAAACTCAAAATGTGTTTGAACTGAATTTGCTACGCTGCATCTATTCTGCCAGCAGATAGCGCTATCAAACACTGCTCACCTCCATGTAGAGTAGCTCTGACATGGCGTCTGAGTGTTATGAGCTATGGGCAAGTCTGTTTTTAGACTCGGGGGGGCCATTATTTGGATAGTGGGGGTTGACGTGTGTGTGTGTGTGTTTGGTGTTTTCTTTTTTTAATTAAAAGCAGGAGAAAATATTCACGGAAATGTGTTGATTTGTGTTGCTTCAACAATTCAGGAGACTGAAGTAAAAAGACTTATAAAGCCTGTTTTTTAAGTTTATCAGGTGAATAATTTTAATAGAATATAATTATCTGCATTTAATCACTTAAATTTTATTTAATTATATTGTATGTAGAAAATGGTCATAAGAACTGGTTGGGACAAATGGGACACAGAGCTCAGCAGGTACTGTAATCTTTTGTTACAGACGGTTTAATACTTTAATACTGTTTTATGTGCCCTGAGACAAAATATTTAAGCGACGCTTTGGTTGCGATCTCGTCACTGAGTACATTTACACAAATAATCCAATTTTAATGCGATTAAGTACTCTGATTTGGAGTCTACCATGTAAACAGCGATTTTTGATTAATTTATTTAGACTAAAGTCATAATCGAACCAAATAGAAATTAAATTAAGACGTGGAGTTTTTAGTAGCTGATTTTAGTAGCATTATAGAACTGTAGTACAGACATGTAAACGCCACAATCAAACTATTACGTCATGTAGGATTTTCGCTGCATTTTGCGGCAGGATATT
This sequence comes from Danio aesculapii, assembly GCF_903798145.1. Classification (NCBI taxonomy): domain Eukaryota; kingdom Metazoa; phylum Chordata; class Actinopteri; order Cypriniformes; family Danionidae; genus Danio; species Danio aesculapii. Next base: position 39,149,938 of record NC_079450.1, on the reverse strand, counting down.
CCATACGCAGACACATCTGCACCTACTGAGTCAGGGAAGGACCACAGACACCTGTATCACGAAATGTGGAGTTTTTTTTCCCAAACAGCATGCGGTATTAAATTCCATTAAAACAACACACTTCCAGCAGTTCATACTCTCATCCAATATCTCATTTTCCATGGGGGGCATGCATGAAATGTTCCTGAATGAAAGTGAAAGTGCTAAACTGCAGTTGAAGTCGATAAATAAAAAATGAAACTACGGAGGAAATGTGGATAGCGTGGTGACGCAACGACGTAAATCTAACTTTGAGCTATAACATGTAAAACGGGATCATGAAAGAAACATTCAAAAAGCAACTCATGACACCCTAATCATATTATTGTCTTATTCAGATTAAGACAAGATTAAATGATTCGATTACTGATGTCCATGTAAACATAGTAGCTATGTTTCCATCCAAAAATGCTAATTAACTTTATTTACAAAACTGGAATATCGCATAAAAGACATGCGGATAAAGTCAAAGAGAACAAAATCGTCACTTCCTGATTTACTGGTGCCAAATATCAACAGTAAAAACATTATTTGCTGCAGGAGAAGCTGCATGAATCTTTTTTTAATATTTAATAAATGACTTGCGCCTCAGGAGACAATGACGACGCAATGAACGCGTGGCAGCGTTTGAAGGTGTGAGACGTGGAGCACATAAGCTCTGGACAGTCCTGGAGGTAATTAATAATAACACTAATACTGAAACGGTTAAGTCATTTTAGAATGACCAAAAGAACATTTCAGATGTTTTACAATGTGCTGAGCCTGCTAGTTTGTCCATTTACACATCTTCATCATCAAATGATCTCTTATAACAAAATCAGGTAATTTTTTTTAATGCTCATACTGGAATTTGTTTGATAAAACCGTTTCCATTGTAGTTTGTGCATCTTATCGAATAAAAAGTTTATACGACTCAGTTATGCACATACATTTTTATGCACATTCTCAAAATGTTTCCATCAATTGATTTATTTATGCGCATCACCAAAATGCGCAAACTAGGTAGATGGAAACTTAACTACTGAAAAAATGTTAAAATTTTTTTTACAATAAATGAAAAAACTCGGTGGTGCAGTGGGTAGCACATTCGCCTTACAGCAAAAAGGTCACTGGTTCAAGACTCGGCTGGGTCTGTTGGCATTTCTGTGTGGCGTTTGCATGTTCTCCCCATGTTCGTGTGGGTTTCCTCCGGATGCTCCGGTTTTCCCCACAAGTCCAAAGACATGGTATAGGTGAATTGGGAAAGCCGTGTATGTGTGTGAATGAGTGTGTATGGTTGTTTCCCAATGATGGATTGCAGCTGGAAGGGCATCCGCTGCGGAAAACATGCTGAATAAGTTGGCGGTTCATTCTGCTGTGGCAAGCCCAGATTAAAAAAGGGACTAAGCCAAAAAGAAAATGAATGAAAAACTAAAGATAAATTAAACAAATAATAATCACACAAAAAACTAACTGCAATAAAATATTTAGCAGAAATAATAATTTTAAGGGACCCGGAGGGTGTGTTCCAACAATAGGGGATGCCACTCCAACAAAGGGAAGCATTCCACTGTGTCTCTCGTGGCATTCTATGGGGTGTTCTGAGAGTATGCTCTGTTAAGTAGTGTCCGGTATGAACATACGCTTGCTGTATGAATAGAGCAGGAATTTGGTTTGCATTGCCAGCTATTAGTCAAACTTGTTCCGAGTGCATGTTGGACTCTGGCAGTGCTGCCCTTAGTCATCGGTTCTGTTCATTATTTTTCTGGAAAGAATTTCTAGCTGCAGCCTAGGGCCAGAGGAGGTCTGTTTCAGGGACCACAGCATGTGATCTCTGCTATTTACAGATGATGTCCTGTTGGCTTCATCGAAATTTTCTGAATCTGACATGTCAGGGATAAAAATCTGCAACTACGAGGTCATGGGGCTCAATCGAAAAAACATGGCTTGCCATCTCCAGGTTGGAGGAGATTCTTTGCGGTCACAGGTGTCAAATCCAGCTCCTGGAGGGCTGCAGCTCTGCACAGTTTAGCGTTAACCCTAATTAAACACACCTGATCAAGCTTTTGTCCTTCAAAAGTCCTTCAGGCTTCAGGTTTAAATCCTTCAGGCTTGTTTGAGACCTACAAGTAAGTTTGTTGAAGCAGGGTTGGAACTAAACTGCAAAGCTGCGGCCCTCCAGGAACTGGATTTGACACCTGTGCAATAGGTGGAGGAGTTCAAGTGTCTTGGGGTTTTGTTCACAAGGGAGGGAAGGATGGGACCCTGAGATCAACAGACGTAGCTGTGCAGCAGTAATGCAGTCTATGTACTTATCCATTGTGGTAAAGGAAGAGAAAGGAAAAGCTCTTGATTTACTGGTCAATGTAGGTTCCTGCTCTCAAATATGGTCTTGAGCTTTGGGTCATGACTGAATGTACAAAATCTCTGATGGCAAGGCGCACCCTTAGAGATGAGAAGGAGCTCTGTCACCTGGGAGGAACTTGGAGTAGAGCCGCTGCTCTTCGACATTGAGAGAAGCCAGTTGAGGTGGCTCCTGAATGACTTCCTTGTACAATGCCAAAACATCAATGCTAATATACCCTTTTCACATTTCTGGGCTTCTCAGAAGTGAGACTTATCATTGTTGGGAGAGAGAGTACAACAAATTATTTTTTACGATTCTATTTGCTGAAATAATAATAAATAAATAAAAACTCTATAATGGTGTTATCAAGACTTTCAGAAAAAAGATAAATAATTGTGGGAGACATGATAAAGGCAGCCAGAAGAGAGAACAACATCAAATTTTGTGTCCATAGACGCTGCATTAGAAACACTTCACATGAGCAGTAATTTGGTTTCGTAATTTTGTTCAAACATGATACAACACAGACATATACAGGGTGTCCGCGGGGTCTTAGGTCTTAAAATGTCTTATATTAAAAAACTAAATTTTAGGTCCTAAATTCAGTGAAATATCGTGTTGTGTGACTTAAATAGTTTTAAAAAGGTCTTACTTTTCCACTCTCCATGTAAAAGTACCCAATCGGACCGACATTCACCAACAATCCAGGGAAAAAAAACTAAAAACAATTACACAATTCCTCATGATAACAACTGAGCAATATATCGCTTTACATTATCTTCCATGAATACGAAAACTATTCACAGAAGTAAGGGGGAGCAGACTCGACATAAAATTTATAAATAGGCATGAAACTTAAGGTTTTATAACAGAAATGCATTAGGTTGAATAGAAGTTATACTTAATGAATTTGGACCAAAAGCCAACAAATATATATTTTTGATTATTTATGTAATTGCCTCCACAATAAATACACTTTTAACAATGTTAAACTTGTCATTGTCAAGAAAGAAGTTGAAAATAGGGTATACAACTAGTTTTTTTGTTCTGACGTGTCAAAGTATGTCACTAAGAAATTTAATTACATTTGTTTTATTTTATTTATTTTTTTTTTGTGGCAGGCAAATAAAAATAAATCCATTGGCCCAACTGGGCTATTAGAAATAATCATTAGTGTTAGCCCTGTATAAGTCTAAAGTTTAATTCATAATGGTCTTAAAAGGGTCTTACAAAACTCTTAAATTTGACTTGATGAAACCTGAACATAAATGTTCATACAGTTAAAAAAAAAGCGAAATATTTAAAAACTTTCGAGGATTTAAGATGCTGATGACCATTAAACACATCATAACATTCTTGTGAAAAGCATCCATTTTGCCATCATGAGTGAAACTTCCTGTCTGCAATTTTGGCCACTGGTTAGACTTCAAGTTGATGAACAAAACAGTGTTTTTATACAGTAATATTCACAATAATTATTTTGATGGCTTTCTATCTGAGGCTGAATCTCTGCAAAGCTTTCACATATTCACACCAAACTTTGTTTTATTGTCACTTTATGCTGACCTGTTTGCCTTAGTTTGGTAATAAGTAATATTAATACACAGTTATGCCACAGTATACACTCACTGGCCACAACCATATCACCGTGCAGCCCAAGACCTGTTACTACAGCTAAGCAGGGCTGAGCCTGGGCAGTACCTGGATGGGAGACCCCATGGGAAAACTAGGCTGCTGTTGGAAGTGGTGTTAGTGAGGCCAGCAGGGGGCGCTCAGTTTGCGATCTGAGTGAGTCCTAATGCTCCAGTAAAGTGAAGGGGACACTATACTGTCAGTGGGCACCATCTTTCGGATGAGACGATAAACCGAGGTCCTGACTCTGTGGTCATTATAAATCCCATGGCACTTCTCGTAAAGAGTAGGGGTGTAACCCCGGTGTCCTGGCCAAATTCCCTGTCCGCCCTTAACCATCATCCCAATTATCCCCATCCACTGAATTGGCTGTATCACTCACTGTCTCTCCACTCCACCTATAGCTGGTGTGTGGTGAACTCACTAGCGCTGTTGTCCTGCGGCTGCCGTCTCATCACCCAAGTGGAGTCTGCACACTGGTGGTGGTGTGGAGAGACCCCCTCTTGATTGTGCAGCATTTTGGGTGTATGGCCATACATGAAAAATGCACCATATAAATACACACATTACATTACTTTATTGGGTACAGCTTACTAGTACCAGGTTAGACCCTCTTTTGCCTACAATACTCAGGTGGGCTGTGGCGTTGACATGAGGTCAATTGGTACTTATGCAAGTTTCCTCCACACCATTACACCACCACCACCACCACCACCAGCCTGAACCGTTGATACAAGGCAGGATGGATCATGCTTTCATATTGCTGATGCCAAATTCTGACCCGACCATCTTAATGTCGCAGCAGACATCGAGACTCATCAGACCAGGCAACATTTTTCCAATGGACCCTTTTCACAAGCATATTATGATACGTTTACGGTCATCAGCATCCTAAATCCTTGAAAGTTTTTAATATTTAGATTAAAAAAAAACGTTTGAACATTTATATGTATTTATGTATGTATTATATCATCTTTGCTTCAAATGACAAAAGATTATCACTTGTGCGAGGGGTTTCTAATGCAGCATCTATGGGACAGGACAGTAAAATTTTTTTTTAAATAATTATGTTTTCAGGGTTTTTCACCTTTAATTGATAGGACAGTAGAGAGAATTGGCAGGAAAGTATGGGAAGCAGAGAGAGGGAATGGATTGACATAGGACCATGAGGCAGGAATCGAACTCGGGTCACCGTGAGCACCGGAGTGCATGTGTCAACGCATCAACAACCATGCCACGTTCGAAGTCACTTAAATCACCTTTCTTCCCAATTCTGATGCTCGGTTTGAACTGCAGCAGATCGTCTTGACCATGTCTACATGCCTAAATGCATTGAGTTGCTGCTATGTGATTGGCTAATTAGAAATTTGCTTTAACGAGCTGTTGGACAGGTGTACCTAATAAAAAGGACAGTGAGTGTAAGATATAGTCAACCATTTTAAAGTCCTCGTGAACAGGAAGTTCCTGAGACTTTTATTTCAGTATGTTGATGTACTTCCAACTTAAAAGGAATATTGAGTAGAGGGCAGGGCTTTCCTTTAGCACATCATTCTCTTGTAGCAAATGGTAAAAAAAAGGGGTGTATTTAAGAATATTGTGGCTGAAGTCAACAAACTGACACCAACAAAGGACCACCAATCCAAATGCAGAAGCAAATGGTCAGGTTTTGATAGAGGATTACCAAAACAAGGGCGTCACGGTGGTGCAGTGATTAGCATGATCGCCTGACAGCAAGAAGGTTCGAGCCTCGGTTGGGTCAGTTGGCATTTCTGTGTGCAGCTTGCATGTTCTCCCCATGTTTGTGTGGGTTTTCTCCAGGTGCTCCGGTTCCCCCCACAAATGCAAAGACATGCGCTATAGGTGAATTGGGTAAGCTAAATTATCCATAGTGAATGTTCAATTCAATTCACCTTTATTTGTAAAGCGCTACATTTACAATGTAGATTGTGTCAAAGCAGCTTCACATAGAAGATCATAGTAAATTGAAACAGTGTCAGTCCAGTTTTCAGAGTTTAAGTTCAGTTCAGTTTAGCTCAGTTCAGTGTGGTTTAATATTCACTGCTGAGAGTCCAAACACTGAAGAGCAAATCCATCGATGCACAAATCTACAGGTCTGGAATCATGCAAGCCAGTGGCGACAGCGGCGAGAAAAAAACCTCACCAATTGGCAAAAGTGAAGAAATAAAAAACCTCGAGAGAAAGCAGGCTCAGTTGGGCATGACTATTTCTTCTCTGGCCAAACGTGTTGTGCAGAGCTGCAGTCCAGGTGCCAGAGGCTGGAGAAGCTGGACGTCAGCGAGACTCGTCTGTCCCTGGAGCGTCACAGCAATCAGTCTCATGCTCTCCACTCCTCCATGAACACCACAGCAGCTGCTCAGGATACGGCCTGGTCCAGGATTATGGAAACCTTTGGATCATCTCGTCGCTGGTGTTGGATCGCATCAGTGGCGCTGCATAGTCTCTGGGGGCCTCGGGATGAGTATCCCCAGGTGGAAATAGAGAATAACGACAACATTGACGTAGCTGCTGTTCATGGTGTATATAAGCGAGATGTAAAAACCTGTGGGGAGCACATTCATGTATCATATCAATCATGTGATGCATTGAGTGTATGGTTTACTAAAAAGATAGGTCTTTAATCTAGTTTTGAACTGCGAGAGTGTGTCTGAGCCTCTGACATTATCAGGAAGGCTATTTCAGATTTTAGGAGCCATACATGAGACGGCTCGACCCCCTTTACTTGACTTTGCAGTTCTAGGTACTACCAGAAGCTCTGAGTTTTTAGATCTTAAAGAGCGGGTTGGATTGTAGCGAGACAGAAGGTTGGTTAGATAAACAGGAGCTAGATTATTTAAAGCTTTATAGGTAAGAAGCAATATTTTAAAATCAATACGAAACTTAACTTAAGGAGGATAAAATTGGGGCGATATGATCATATTTTCTAGACATGGTAAGAACTAGCTGAAGTTTGTACTAGCTGAGGTTTGTTAATAGAGGATGCTGGGCAGCCAACAAATAGAGCGTTACAGTAATCCAGGCTAGAAGTCATAAAAGCATGGACTAACTTTTCTGTATCTGAGATGGATAGCATACTTCGTAACTTAGCGATATTTCTCAGATGAAAGAAGCCATGTGAAGGTATGTGTGTGAATAAGAGTGTATGGATGTTTCCCAGTGATGGGTTGCAGCTGGAATGGCATCCACTGCGTAAAACATATGCTGGATAAGTTGGAGGTTTATTCTGCTGTGGCGACCCTAGGTTAATAAAGGGACTAAGCCGAAAAAGAAAATGAATAAATGAATGAACGTATTAAGGTGTATGGATTAATTATTCACCTAAATGATAACAATGTGGACTAGCAAAAAAAACCCTGTAAATTTCGGTTTTACACAGAAATCTATCTGAATCAGTGTTTTCTCTCTCTTCACCCTCTTTAATGCCATCTATACCTTCCTAAGCTGCTCTATCAGCTGCTTTTTGTCGCCTTATAAACAGTCCACTCTCTCTCTTTTCTCTCTTTGCAACTGTAACTCCCACGCTCTTAATGTCATTAACAGGTGCTTGTCCAAAATAGACCTCTTGGCCACACACACACACACTCTCTCATGGATCAGCTGACATACACTTTCCTGCACACATGCAAAACGCACAATGACGTACGCTGAAAAATATTAAATCTGTCCACACTCAAAAAACAGGCTTCCTTGAACCGTCTACTTGTGCTTAAGCTGTCATGCATTCAAAGTCTCCACAAACCTGATTGCATAAGCACCGGTCTCACTTTTCTCCTCCCTCAATAATTTTTTGTTACTCTTTCTTTTTTTTCTCTCTCTCCCTCTCTCTTTACGTCCCTCCTTCTCCTCCTCTCTCCGCTGAGTTTCATGTGTCTAGTCATCAGATCTGCACCCACACAGAACAGGTCAGGATTTGATTTGGTTGCTAGAACTTAATGGCTTTTCAATGCACTTGCTGCACACGTACATACTGTCATAGTTTAATCAAATCTGTGGGACAAGCCTTAACTCTCATTTAATAGTTTTATGATGTGCAGCTTTTTAAATGTCTCTTAGTATGCACACAGGAAGGTTGGTTTAGTGGAACATTTTAATAACTGTATCAGCAATGCATGTATGATATTGGTATAACTGTATTGTTATTTTAATTAGCTAAACTGTAATTGTTTTTTGCATATTAACCTCAATTTATGAAATAAGTCATTTAAATTTGAGCAATATATGCATCAGACTGGTTAAAGTTGTGAGTTGTTGAAGTTATGTTGATTATATTGTGTTTGTCTTGCTGTTTATAAATGTTTTCTGAGGCTGGATTTGATTTATTGTGATGAGAGCTTGTTTCTGGAGTCTAAATCATACGCTGAATGTGCAAATGTGTGGCTGGAGTCCAGCTGATTTAAAACGATAATTAGTTTCTTCCATTCTGGCTGCCAAAACTGCCTGTTGATTGAGATGCGAGTCCCTTAGGAGTGAGTGTGAACTTTTCCTTTTGAGGCAATGGCTGGCAATTTATTGTATTATAGAGCTGGGACTGTTTTGAAAGAGTTGAGGTAATATAAAGAGCTGCGATGGATGTGGAAACGATCTTGGTGGGTTAATTATAGCCTGTGCGTTACATTTCCAGGTCATGTTTAGTGTTTTGACGGTATGTTGTTTCTCAAATGACTGTAACTTGCACTGTAACGTGACTGAATATCTTATTTTATATCTGCAGAACAGTGTGTTGTTGGAATGCTAAAGTTCTTCTGTATTTTTATCTAGTGAAACAAGAGTCTTGTTTTCTGATTTACAGTGCTCAACATATACGTACACCCCCCACAAATCTCTCATTTAATTTAGTATTTTCGATAGGATGCTTTACAATATTATATTTGTCCCCCTAAATTATTAGCCCCCCAGTTTATTTTTTTTACCCAATTTTTGTTTAATCGAGAGAAGATTTTTAAACACATTTCTAAACATATTCGTTTTAATAACTCATTTCTAATAACTGATTTATTTTATCTTTGCCATGATGACAGTACATAATATTTTACTAGATATTTTTCAGGACAATTCTATACAGCTTAAAGTGACATTTAAAGGCTTAACTTGGTTAATAAGGTTAACTAGGCAGGATAAGGTAATTAGGCAAGTTATTGTATAACAATGGTTTGTTCTGTAGACTATCAAAAAATAAATATAGCTTAAAGGAGCTAATCATTTTGTCCTTAAAATGGTTTAAAAAAAAATAAAAACTGCTTTTATTCTAGCCGAAATAAAACAAATAAGATTTCTCCAGAAGAAAAAATATTATCAGACATACTGTGACAATTTCCTTGCTCTGTTAAACATAATTTGGGAAATATTTAAAAAAGAAAAAAAATCAAAGGGGGGAAATTAGATCTAAGATGTTTTCGAAACAATTCTTTTACACTCTTTCAGTACAAAAATTTTAAGCAGTGCTATTGTGAAGTATAATTGTAATTTAAAGTCTAAATATGTTTTAGTATGTTTTAAAATGCAGTTTATGATTTCAATGTTAAATTTGCAGCACATTCCCCAGTCTTCAGTGTCACTTGATCTAACAGAAATCCTTCAGATATGCTAAATAATGCTCAATAGACATGTCCTCTTATTACATTGCAATCATTTATTTAGCGGAAAACCTTTTCCCCAGATTATTGATTACAATTATGACATTTTTGTAAAAGTTTTTAGGGTTACTTTCCATAAATATTTTTTGTAAAGATATAATAATAATAATAATAACAATAATAATAATAATAACAATAATAATAATAATAATAATAATAATAATAATAATAATAATAATAATAATAATAATAATAATAATAATAATAATAATAATAATAACAATAATTCCTTACATTTATTATAGCGCTTTTCTGGACACTCAAAGCACTTTACACATTGGAGAAAATCTCCTCACCCACCACCAGTGTACAGTATCCACTTGGATGACGCAATGGCAGCCATATTGTGCCAGACCGCACAACACACACCAGTTGATTGGTGCAAACGAGACAATGATGAAGCCATTTATGGTATGGGGATGGTTAGGATGCCATGATGGACAGAGGCCAGTGGGCAAATTTGGCCAGGATGCCTGGGATTTTTAACGACCACAGAGAGTCAGGACCTAGGGTTTAACATCTCATCCGAAAGACGAATCTTAAAAGTACCTTACTTACCTTAAACCTTTGAATAGCAATACAAAATGATTGCAAATTGCCAATTGGGTAAAAATAATAATATTTAATAAATATTACCTGAAAACAAATATGATCTCTAAAATTATTATTTATAATATAGATTTTTTGTTTGTTTTTAACTTTTCAAATAATCATGAATATCAATAGTAAATCATTTATTTTATAGCTGTGCTTGTTTTATTCTAATTTTAGTCAAATAGGCTATTTTTTTTATTTTTAATTTTAGCATTTTAACATTTATACCATAATTTACTCAACCAACCCAAACAATATACAGTTTCAAACTACAAAACTTTAGTAAAATCTAAGTTAATTATTTTCTATACCAGAAATTAGTCAGAGCATAGATCAATGTCCTATAATTAAATGCCAAACCATAATAGATAAACAAAGAAACACCAGCAAATCACAAGGTACTTGTTGGGACTTGTAGAGCTGCACATCGATGGATTGATCTTCAGTGTTTGGACTTTCAGCAGTGAAATTTAAACTAAACTGAACTAAACTAAACTGAGCTCTGAAAACTGGACTGACACAGTTTCAGTTTACTAGAACTTCTCTGTTAAGCTACGTTGACACAATCTACATTGTAAAAGCAATATAGAAATAATGATGAATTGAAATCGAATACGGACAATTCAGTTCAACTTAACAACTGTAGTAAAATATAGAATCCTAATAATGATAGCTAATTAGACTCAGACTCAACTTTATTATCCCATTTAGGGAAACTTAAATTGCAGAAAGGTGCTATAGAACAGGCAAAGTTCCATGTACACGTTACCAAAATATTACTACACATCATACAATACATTATTTTTTAGGTCCTTTTCCCTGCCTGCTGGACTCATTTAATGACCTAATGGTCACAATTATAAAGAATTTCTAATTCTGTTTGTCCTGCAAATAGGAACTCTAAAACATTACCCTGATGACAGCAGCTGAAACACAGAGTACGATGGGTGATCCTGGGTGCATAAGATAAAACATACTTATGATAAATTACCATTGCCCAGTTTGGTTAAAACCGATGATCTTGCCTGCCGCCTTCACAAGACTACTCAACCTGTTCTTATTTGACAGACTCAGATTACCGTACCAAGCTACAATGCAGAAAAATGAAACGGATTCAATAAGTTGTTTAAAAAAAAAACAGTGCCATCATAGAGGTACAATTATGATAGCTACTAATGATACTAACTATTAAACGGATAATTCATCCAAAGATATCATTTACTCACCCATTACTTGTTCTAAAGCACTTTGAGCCTTATATTATTGAGCTTTATAGATATTTTGAAGACCTGTAACCATTGACTTCCTTGGTTACAGGTTTCCAACATTCTTTATATATATATATATATATATATATATATATATATATATATATATATATATATATATATATATATATATATATATATATATATATATATATATATATATATATATATATATATACACTCATACACTACGGACAATTTAGCTCACCCAATTCACATATAGCACATGTTTTTGGACTGGGTGATTAGACAGGAGCACCCGGAGGAAAGCCACACAAATGCAGGGCAAACTCCACACAGAAACTGCAACTGACCCAGCCGAGGCTCGAACCAGCGACCTTCTTGCTGTGAGGCAACAGCACTATATATATATATGTCTAATCCCCCAGTCCAAAAACATGTGCTATATGTGAATTGGGTGAGCTAAATTGTCCGTAGTGTATGAGTGTATATATATATATATATATATATATATATATATATATATATATATATATATATATATATATATATATATATATATATATATATATATATGTGTGTGTGTGTGTTCAACAGAACAAAACAACCATCCTTGGAAAAAGGATATGTAAATGATGACAATGCTATTTTTAGGTGAACTGTCCCTTTAATTATATTAACAATTTTTGCAGTGTCAAACTTTGACAGTTCAAAAATCGTTAGCGCATTTTATAACAGAGAAATTTTCAGAGGTTTACTTTAATATCTAGCTTTAAATGCAATAAAAATGTATTGCATGGTGTCTTTGTCAGTGTATCACACTATAATTTTAAGTATAGCCTTGTTACTAGCCTTGTTGTGGTCTTACAGCTCCTCTGTGGGTGATGGTCTTCAATGAGCCTTGCCCTGTAGTGCAGTAATAACTGCTTTAGAGCCTCCGTCATACAGGAATTAACACTTACTGCTCCGCCTGACTCTTCACTTCGCCTTCATACTCATACAACCTCCGTCTGTTCCGTCCATGTCTGTTTTTAGGAAACCAGAGCGGCGCACACCTTGAAACTCCATAGGTCTAATAGTTCCCTGTACATGTAATGCTGGGGTATTTGTGCGGCCTTAAAATGGCACAGATCAAACAGGCTGGGCTAAAGCGTGCCCGGTTATGCGGGTATGTGTTGATATCTTAGAGTCGCATCTGGCAGAGCTAATTCTTAGACAATGTGACCTAATAGTGGTTCGTATTAACCTTCTGTGAAAGCTTATACTGCCTGTTTGGTTGCTGAACCGGGGACAAAGATATAACAACATTGTTTTCTTGGTTCAGCTGTTTTCCAAGTATGTTAGTTAATCAGTGCTGTTGTATGTGTAATTGCAAAAAAAAAAAAAAAGTTCCTTAAATGTAAGTGGAACCAAGTCATTTGAACTTAATATGTTAACTTAAAATGTTAACTTGAATCTAATTGAAACCTAAAAAATTGGACACTCACTGGATTGGACACTTTTTTAGGTACACCTTACTGGTACCGGGTTGGACCTCCTTTTGCCTTTAGAACTGGCTTAATCCTTTGTGGCATAGATTCAACAAGGTACTGGAAATACTGACATGATAACATCACGCAATTGCTGCAGATTTGTTGGTTGCACATCCATGATGCGAATCTCCCATTCCACCACATCCCAAAGGTGCTCTATTGGATTGAGATCTGGTGACTTTGGAGGCCATTTGAGTACAGTGAACTCATTGTCTTGTTCAAGAAAGCTGTCTGAGATGATTTGCACTTTATGACATGGCGCGTTATCCTGCTGGTGGAAGCCATCAAAAGATAGGTACACTAATGGACTCAAAGTGCACCAAGAAAATATCCCCCACACCATTACACCACCACCACCAGCCTGAACCGTTGATACAAAGCAGGATGGATCCATGCTTTCATGTTGTTGATGCCAAATTCTGACATGACCATCCGAATGTGCAGCAGAAATTGAGACTCATCAGACCAGGCAACGTTTTCCAATCTTCTATTGTCCAATTTTGGTGAGCCTGTGTGAATTGTAGCCTCAGTTTCCCTTTTCTTAGCTGACAGGAGTGGCACCCGGTGTGGTCTTCTGCTGCTGTAGCCCATCCAGCTCAAGGTTGGAAAAGTTTGTGCATTCAGAGATGCTCTTCTGCATACCTTGGTTTTAATAAGTGGTTATTTGAGTTACTGTTGTCTTTCTATCCGCTGTAACCAGTCTGGCCATTCTCCTCTGACCTCTGGGATCAACAAGGCATTTGCGCCCACAGAACTGCCGCTCACTGGATATTTTCCCGTTTTCTGACCATTTTCTGTAAACCATAGATATGGTTGTGCTTGAAAATCCCAGCAGATCAGCAGTTTCTGAAATACTCAGACCAGCCCATCTGGCACGAACAACCATGCCACGTTCAAGGTCAACTTTCTTCCCCTTTCTGATGCTCGGTTTGAGCTGCAGCAGATCATCTTAACCATGCCTACATGAAGACATTAAGTTGCTGCCGTGTTACTGGCTGATACGAAATTTGCGTTAACGAGCAGTTGGTGTACCTAATAAAGTGGCCGGCGAATGTATGTTAGTATATATGATGTAACATAGAATTTTCTCCCTCAAGAACTTCCTTTTCAGTATAAATATTAGTGGAGGAAAGCAAAAAACTTAAGATACTCTAAAAACCTTTAGTTAACTTCCTTTTAAATAGTTTTAATTATTATTATTTTTCAGTTAAACAGAATGTAAATGGGGTAATAAGTAAAATGTTTAAAATATACACATGTATATATGCTGACACACAAAGTTGATGTAAATGTTAATTAATTTTAAAATATTTACCATTTTCGAAGTAATACTAAAATTCTTCTGAAGAAGTGTTATTTCTTTTAGTTTGGCTGGAATAAATACAGTTTTTAAAGTCATTTTAAGGTCAATACTATTAGCCCACTTAATAAGTAATTTGTTTGGACTTGACAATTTAACCTAGTTAATCCTTAATTAATTAGCAATTTATGCTTTTGCAAAATAATAAGTAAAATAATATTATCTACTATCTTGGCAAAGACAATATTTAAATACTTTTTTTAATTAAATGTATTATTTAAATTAGTCATTAAAACTAAAGTGATTTTAGATTTATGGCTAGAGTTTTAGTTAATTGTAACAACCCTAATTAAAAATACCCAGCATCAAGTATGTTGATGTTTTTTGTGGTCATCAAAAAAATCTTGTAATATTTAGTTACTGAAGAAAAGGTCTAATTGTAGAATTCTGATGAATTTATCCCGCTCTCTTGCTGTTGTATATCTTCTATCCTCTATCTTTTGATTAATTGTCTTTTTTCTTTTCTTTTTTCCTGCAGATTTATCAAAAATTGGAATACATCATCACCTCCCAGCTCCTTAAAACCTCAATCCAATGTCTCTCATTGAGTCCCTCGTTTCATCCACCTTCTTTATTCCTGTCTAGTCTGCTATCAACCCCTGTCGTGTTTGTAGACATCCGTTAATTCCCAGTCTCCGCTCTTCGGAAATGACCCCCTGTCACTTGATTTTCTTGTACATCAGGCTCGTTTTAAGTCACAGAATGCTGTAATCCACTACCATCTCCTGTTCCTTTTTTTAAAAGCTTTCTATAAATACTCTTCTCTGCGTTTTTCTTATTCTGTTATTACTATTATTATTATTTTAGCTTTAGCCGTTTCTACTTGTTTCACTTTGTCTCTGGACGTTTTCTTTTGGTTGTTGTAAAGTGTTGTGGCTGCCATGTGGTCCAACTTTTTTTTGCAACAGGAAGAGGATGGAAGAGGTGGCATGGGGGCGTTGGGTGGAGCTGGCAGTAAAAGTGGGCGCACAGGTAAACGGGCGAGGCCCCCCCGAATGAGTGACAGTCAGGAGGGCAAGATCAAGCTGGTGTTTTTTTTGGTCCTCATTGGAGTGACGCTGACGGTACTTGGCATGGGCACGGAGTTCTGGGTGGAGCTTTCCCAGCCAAAACACTTCAGGAACAACCACACGTGTGAGATGGCGCATTACGGCCTGTGGAAATCTTGCGTTCGCACGCTGTGGGTGTCAGATATTGACCCGGAGAGGGAGAGCTGTGGACCTGCAGAGCTACCTGGAGGTGAGCACTCTTGTATTACAGGATATTACTCACTGTATTAAAGGGTTGGTTCACCCTCCAAAAAATACATTTTATTAATTACTCACCCTCATGTTCCAAATCACTGAGACCTTATTCTTCGAAACACAAATATTATAAAGGTATTTTCTAAAAAATAAAGATATTTTGGATGAAATCTGAGAGCTCCCTGATCCTCCATAGACATCAATGGTCCCACCTCATCCTCTAAAGATCATATTCCATCAGTGACTCAATAAGAAGTTTAGGAAGCTACGAGAAAAATGTGTGTGCACATAAAAAAAAAAATTAATGGAGTCAGTCTAGGGCCATATATACTTTGCAAAATAAAAGAAAGTTTTGCAAACAAAAAATAAAGTATTGAGCAAACAATAAATAAATAAATGCAAATCTCCAAAAATGACAAAGCAAAAATAAATTTTTGAGAATAAGAATACATTTTTCTATCAAAAAAAAGGACTGCAAAAGCAAATAATAAGTTTTAAGAAATAAAAATGAAATTAGCAAACAAAAAAAGAACTGCAAATAAAAATCAAGCAGTGCAAAAAAAACTAAAAAACTAAAAAAACTAAAAAAGCATTGCCTTTACAAAACCCGTCCAGTCAATTGCAGTACTCAATTTGATTTGCTTTTTACTCAACCGTGAGTTTGCAATGCTTTTTTCACTTTGCACTTTATGTTTTTGCATGTTTCACTTTGTGGTCCTGATTTGACAAGGGACAGGGGAACTTGGGTATTTAAGGTCTGGACCTGCCTCTATGTAATTTTTGAAGATTTGCATTTATGAATGTATTTATTTATTTATTTTTTGCTCAATACTTTATTTTTTGTTTGCAAATCTTTTTTGCATATATATATATATATATATATATATATATATATATATATATATATATATATATATATATATATATGTGGCCCTATTTTGACACCATGTGTATGCACAAATGTATGCGTGAAATGTGCATGCAGACGTATAACTGATAACACGTATAACACAGATAAATCATGATCCATCAACACATTCGTACTAAAATTACGTTTATTCTAAATGAAAAAATAAAGAACTGATACCACACGTACACAATAATCATTGTAAACGTATAAAGAAACCTGCATATAATTAGATATGTTATTCACAGGGTGAAGACATTCATTCATTCAACGAGCAGTTTGTTATGCATTTTGGAAACAGGAGATGAGCTCCTTCTAATGTTCTCAAAGACTTACTTTCAGTCATTATTTGGGTAGCACACATATTCTGAATTAATCTAGATTAATTCCAAGATTACAGTGAGATTAATCTAGATTAAAAAAATTTATCTATGCCAACCTATAATATATATATATATAGTTGAAGTCAGAAATATTAGCCCCTTCCTGAATTATTAGCCACGTTTATTTTCCCCCCCAATTTCTGTTTAATGGAGAGAAGATTTTTTCAACACATTTCTAAACATAATAGTTTTAATAACTCATGTTTAATAACTGATTTATTTTATCTTTGCTATGATGACAGTAAATAATATTTTACTAGATATTTTTCAACTTGACACTTGTATACAGCTTAAAGTGACATTTAAAGGCTTAACTAGGTTAATTAGGTTAACTAGGCAGGTTATGGTAATTAGGCAGGTCATTGTATAATGATGTTTGTTCTGTAGACTATTGAAAAAAAAATAGCTTAAAGGGGCTAAAAATTTTGACCTTAAAATGGTTCATAAACTGCTTTTATTCTAGCCGAAATAAAACAAATAAGACTTTCTCTAGAAGAAATAATATTATCAGACATACTGTGAAAAATTCCTTGCTCTGTTAAACATCATTTGGGAAATATTTAAAAAAGAAAAAAATCAAAGGGGGGCTAATAATTCTGACTTCAACTGTGTATATATTAGAGGTCCAAACAACGATCAGCTTTTTATCCTTGTATAGAGGATAATTATTCTGTCTCGCTTGTGTTTGGAGCCATGACAGCTGTGACTGCATCTTTAGAGAGTGTACATTTATGTTTCCTGTGAGTGATGAATGGCTGTTCAGGTCCAGATCACACCAAATGAGTTTTTTTTGTGGCGAGTAACGCCTTTTTTAAAATGTTTTTCTATTGGCATCAGTTGTTTTGTGCTCTGTTCATGTGCCTTGTGCGTGCCTTGCATTTTGACAGAACACTCTCTGTGCCTGCAGCTGAAAAAAGTAAACTCTCTGCAGAAAAAAGGTTACTGTTACTTAAAGAACTTGAACTAACCTCGTGCACGCAGATGCTAATTTACAACAGAGCCATCCCGGATGTCTGTGCGAGACTCCCTCTCTTTAAAACTGCACAGGTATATCCAAGGTAGACTGTATGTGTCTTCCTGTGACAGGCATAAAGAGCACATAATACCAAACCAAATACTTATAACACATCCTCATAATAACAATAACACATCCTCAGAAAAGACCATATGCCTTCAGTGGTTCAGAATATTTGTTTTATGTGCACACAAAAATATTCTCATGGCTTTATAATATTTTTAACCACTGAAGGAATAAGGTCTGTTCTGACTGAGGATGTGTTTTTGTTTTTAGACTTTGAACTAGACAATTGGTATCTTGACTTGACTCACTATTTAATTAATAATAAATAAACTGGTTGCAATTTAAGAGTGTCTTATGTGGATTCATATATCATATTTATGTGGTTTACTTAATGATGGGCTGCTGAATTATTTGAAAAAAAAATATATATATATTTTAGTAGTAATTTATTTATTTATTTTTTTTCCTTATATTATGGTTAACTTGGACTAACTTTTTTGTGCATTTTGTCCCAACCTCAAACATTCCCAAATTCCCGAACATAATTTTAGAGCTTGCAATGGAACCTTAAGCCGTTGAAATACAGACTAACGCAATTATTTGAAAGAGGCATGTTTTGTTCAGTCTAATGCTGTGTTGGTGCTGACTGATTAGCATCTGACTTGAAGGAGTGCATGATGGTTCATGATAAAATTTTGTCCTATTGAGATAGCACTGATGGCATGTGACTGTGATGTTTGCCATCAAAGTGGGAATGGGCAGATTTACTAATGACATGCACACCTGCCAACATTTGTCTCAGAAAATCCGGTAGACCGGAGGGAGAGGGTGTTCGGGTGTGAGGTCTCTGAATAAAACTGAACCGGGATAGGAAAGTAACTGTACTGTGGTGTTTGTAACTGTATTTAGCACCGGGTATTGGTCGGCCACTACGATCGAATACTGTACCAAAGTTGGCGACCCGGGGGTGTTACAGACCAAAAAGGGAGGGTGTGGGGGGTGAAATTACAGGAGTTTCTGGTTGAAATAACAAAACGGGAGGGTTGCGGTAGATTGGTCTGAAATACGGGAGACTCCCAGGAAAAATTCATATCTGAGTGTTGGCAGATATGAATTTATGTTTATTCTGGAAAAATTTGCCTCAGCGTCAACTTAGCCAATCCCTGTGGACAAGAAAGAAATAAGAAAGTAGTGACTGCAGGTTGAAAAAGTATAAATAGAGCACAAAAATATACTCAAGTAAAAGTACACCTTTTTAAACCTACCTAGTAAAGTACAATTCATGAGAAAAACTACTCACACCACTTTACACCACTGATCTAATCTAACTCAGGGATTTTTTGAAGGTCACTATGAGAAGCAGAAAGTGTCAGACAAGTGTCACCATTTTCTGATTGAGTGAGTAAGTGTTTGAATGACAAGTGTGTGTCTTAAAGAGACAGTACACCCAAAAATCTAAATTCGATTCACCCAAAAATCTAAATGTACTTGTTCCAAACCTATTGGAGTTGTGGTGTTGAACACAAAAGAAGATATTTTGAAGCATGTTGGA
Organism: Danio aesculapii; assembly: GCF_903798145.1. NCBI lineage: Eukaryota > Metazoa > Chordata > Actinopteri > Cypriniformes > Danionidae > Danio > Danio aesculapii. The sequence continues at coordinate 39,130,468 of NC_079450.1, read as the reverse complement.
AACCAGTAGCCATCATATTACTGACTTTCATATATTATTACGACTATAGAAATACTCTAATGTCTACCAGTTACCTGTTTGAAGGGGCAATTCTATTATTTGTTTTTATGGGGTGGCACAGGAGGGACCAACACTATGGGGGCTCATAGGAAAAGTAAAGTTTTTATATTTAATAGCCATGTTCTTAAATAAGAAGCCCCATGCAATACCTTTAGACACCTTTTTTCAGTTTTTTGTGTGTGCGTGCTTGCGTGTGTGTGTCTGAACTTTAAGGGCGTACTCACACTAGGTACAGTTGCATTAAACTGTGCCAAAGCATGCTTGTCCCCCTCCCCTCTCCCTCGACAACCTGCACTTACACTGTATCTTTACCTTCTGAGTTGAAGCACGATTACGTCATCGATGATGCGACTGTTCAGTTTTAACAGGAAGAGAAGCGCTCTTGGTCAGCACAACGGACATTGCATTAGTTATATAGTTTTGTATTATTTTATAGCCTAGTGTGAGTGCGCCCTAACACTGTTTGACAGCAGTCTCTCTACTAATGGGGGAAGTTTAGTTGGTTCAAAAACAGCAATGTCATTAAAGAAAGGTATTGATAAATTCACATGAGAGGCATTTCTGTGCTTTTGTGTGTACCATGGTTGTATTGGGGTGGCAGGGTGGCTCAGTGGTTAGCACTGTCGCCTCACAGCAAGAAGGTCACTGGTTTGAGTCCTGGCTGGACCAGTTGGCATTTCTGTGTGGAGTTTGCATGTTCTCCTCATGGTTTTCTCCGGTTGCCCCCACAGCCCAAAGACATGTGCTATAAGTGAATTGGATAACTAAATGGAGAACTAAATTAGCTATGAACTAAATTAGCTGTACTATATGAGTGTGTGCGTGAATGAAGGAGTGTATAGGTGTTTCCCAGTGCTAGGTTGCGGCTGGAAAAACATATGCTGCACTAGTTGGCTGTTCATTCCACTGTGGCAACCCCTGATAAATAAGGAACTAGGCCAAAGGAAAATTAATGAATAAATGAATGTTTGTATGGGTGTGTGAGTGTATTGAGAGAGACCAGGAGACGAAGTAGGAATTTTAAACAAGGCAACTGTATTTATTTCCAAGATATGATAATTAGACGACTCTTCATAAATTAAACATGCAAAAGGATGGGATCATGGACAACAATGTAGTACAATGCTGTCTTAAACATTTCACACTGCATAATGCACTTTGCTCATTTTGCTTCTTGAGCAAACTCGCTGTACAAATAGCAAATAATAAGGAACAATAAAGAAATCTAGTGTGTTGACGTTGCCTACACATTTAGATTGTTGCGGTTTTAATCTCGCAATTCACTTCTGTCTTGTGAGCACATTAAACAGTGTATGTATATGTATGTATCTGGGTTAGCAGGAGGAGCAGATCACGCCTAATTATTTTTTAAAGACGCACAGCAGCAGTCGGTTCACACACACAGTCAAACTGTGATATTATTAATGACGGCTGACTTTCTCAAACGCAGTAAGAGCTTAGTTTATCGTGTTCTGGTTTGTGATATTTATCTCACCTCTCATATAACAACACGCATAAACGGAGAGCCAGGGCGTTTCATTTGCCTGGGTTTGTAGGGCCCAGAGGACTCGGATGATGTCTCTTGTAACGGTGCCATCGCTTCGACTGCCAGCTCTGTTAAGGAACAGTTCCACTCTCTACTTGAACCTGTCATAACAGATCACAACACGACACCCATTTAGCTGAGAACGCAGAACAGCAACTTTCTTTGCTCTTTTCCTGGGCCAAGTGTTAAAGATTTGGCACATTCACGGAAAAGACAACTAGTTTGGTTTGTGCATGGAACATTTAAATGACTATAACTATAATTTCTCAGTAGTTTGATGCTGAAATGTTGGATTTTGATTAGCTTACTTTGCCAGTTTTAATCCATATTAGCGCAAATATTTATATTTACATTGTTTTTAATTTGTGTTGATATATAATTCCATTAGTGAAGTTTTTTCCCTCTCCGCTGTCGCCTCTGGCTTGCATGGTTCAGGATCTATAGAGCTGCGCATCGTTGGATTTGCTCTTCAATATTTGGACTCTCAGTAGTGATTATTAAACCACACTGAACTGAGCTAAACTGAACTGAACTTAAACACTACAAACTGAACTACACTGTTCCTATTTACTATTTACTATGACCTTTTATGTGAAGTTGCTTTGACACAATCTACATTGTATAAGCGCTATACAAATAAAGGTGAATTAAATTGAATTGAATAATTAATAGTAATAAAAAAACACTAACCAGAACCCAACATTTAATCATGTTCTTTGACCTTTGATTCACGTACATTACATGTACATAATATTGGGCATGTAAACAAAGAAATTTCCATACCATTTTACATTTTTAATGGTAAACTTCAGCTTTTTATAAAAAGTTGTATTTCTCTTTTGGTGAAATATTGAAAAGAATAATTAAATTAAATATAAAAAATTTAATTGAAAAATATCAAATTAACCTAAAAAATAATATCCACTGTAAAAAAATAAGCTGGGGTGCCGGAATTAAACCGTAAAATAACGGCTGTTAAATTACAGAAATTTACAGTAAAATAATGGACATTAAATTACAGAATTAAATTAAAATTTCTGGTAAATTTCTGTAATTCAATCTCTTATTTTACAGTAAATTTCTTGTAATTTAACAACTTTTATTTTACGGTTTATTTCTGGCACCCCAGCTGCCGGAAATAAACAGTAAAATTACAGATTTTTCTTACAGTGTAGACAGTGGCACAGTGAGTAGCACGATCACCTCACAGCAAGAAGATCGTTGGTTCGAGCCCCGGCTGGGTCAGTTGGCATTTCTGTGTGAAGTTTGCATGTTCTCCCTGTGTTCGCGTGGGTTTCCTCCGTGTGCTCCGGTTTCCCCCACAGTTCAAAAACATGTGGTATAGGTAAATTAAATAAATTGTCTGCACTGGATGTGTGTGAATGCAAGAGTGTGTGGGTGTTTCACAGTGATGGGTTGCAGCTGGTCCGCTGCGTAAAGCGTATGCTGGATAAGTTGACGGTTCATTCAGATGTGACAACCCCTGATTAATAAAGGGACTAAGCTGAAAAGAAAATGAATAAATTAATGAATAAATAATAATGACGGAATGTGAGATTGGGTTCTGCAAAAAAACAAAAACAAAACAAACAAACAATATATTGACTTCTGAAGAAACATTATGTAAGGCTATAATAAACTCTATTTATCGAAATACAATAATAAAATAAATACAATTATATAAATTCAATGTTCTCTTCAACAATTATTAAAATGTGTTAATCTCCAAACAGAGAGTGCTCATATTAAGAGTATAGTAAACTAAATTAATATGCCTAAAGGTGCAGTTGGTGATCTGTCTAAATGTTAACCGTTTAGCATATCATTCAAATAAAATCCCTCCCCTGTCGTCCAAAGCCACGCCTCCTGAAATCGCAAACGCGCACATTAAAGATGACAGAGACCCACTAGATCATGTCAATCGCCAGTTAGAAAACTTTGCAGTACTTTATAATACTACAATTGTGAACAAAAAACTGTATTATATCTAGCACATATTCAGTTGTGTAGTTAGCTAGCAAAACTTGTCATCACTCGATTGGCCAGCGGGCTGCAGGAATTACACTTATTACTAAACCATACTTATATGCTAATTCAGACCAAATATTCAAACTAGCATGATAAACAATACAGGGAGTGCATCACAGGTTTTCATTGTTCAAAAATTAACCAATGTGAATATAAAACCAAGTCTACGTCAGTTAAGCAGGCTAGGCGGAATAGCGCCATTTACTTCTGTTTTATTGTTAAATTAAATAAAAATCTATATTATTGATGCTGTAAAAGGGTCCTTATGAAATTGAAAATAGTCACATCAATCGTTCACCGGAATGTTTCAGTGGCTGAACAACATTTCTGTGCATATAACTAAAACAACACAATCTACATCAGCTTTGTGTGACTAAAATAGTTTTAAAAGTGAACATTACCTGTCTAAAAGAAATACTTCAGCCATGGTGTCATCCTTCCTCCAGCGTGCAAAAGTAACTCCAATATTGATTCAGGATTTTAATAAGTTTTGATTCAGCATTTGTTTTTACTGCTGTCACTCGTGTCCAAGTGACTGCGGCCCTTGTGAACGCGCAACGACGGATCTGAGTAAACGGGTGCGCAGTTGTTCAAATCTACATTTGTTGACAGACAGTTTGGGCTACTTATCAGAATTACGGGAATTATCGACCCGGCAAATTTTAATTGGATGAAATTTTTTTTTGTCTTATGCCTTACCTAGAGTATAAAAATACACATAAATACATTTAGATCATTTACTTTAATCATTACTATTGGAATGTGAACAGACTTTCAACCAGCACAACAAAAAAAAATTCTGAAGACAATCACCTACAGCACCTTTAAGAAATAAAGAATAAAGCTTTAACATTTTAAACCATTACTGAATTAAATGTTATTAAACTGAATTAAATATTATTAAAAATAATGAAAAATACCAACTGAAACAACAATTAAGTATGTAGTACACTCAAAAAGGATGTTTGCTGCTGGGGGGACAAATTGTTTTATGTTCAGTCCATTTAAATTTGTAAAAAAAAGAGTAAGCTAAATTAATTCCTTCATGTTGTCTCAACACAAATCGATTGTATTTGAAGATTCTCAGTTTCACTGAATTTACAATACTTTGTTTGTTTCAGCCTGTAAATTACTGGTGACATTTTTTCCAAATTACAAATGTTGTCATTTAGTGCAGAAAATAATAAAAAAGGTACCATGTTTACAGGATCTTATATTTGGTGAAATGTGTGCTCAACTATTTGCCAATACTCAAAAAAAAAAAAAAACTTTTTTCCTTGTTAAAACTTATTTATATTGAGCTGAATCAACACAATTATTGAGGTTTTTTTTTGTTGGAAAAAAATTCATAAATTTTTTTTTTGTTTTATGTTCAATCAACTTAAATTTTTAAAAGCAAATAAATTAACTTAATTGTTTTGTGTTGAGACAACATGAAGGAATTCTTTGTAACCCTGCATTTTTTACAGTGAAGGAAACATTTTTGCTTATTTTGTAAATATAATTAAATTATATTAAGATTAATAAAAGCTATACTGATATATAGCTATTATTATTATTATTATTATTATTATTATTATTATTATTATTATTATTATTATTAATAATAATAACAATAACAATAACAATAACAATACTACTACTACTACTACTACTACTATTACTACTACTACTACTACTAATAATAATAATAATAAAAATAATAATTATGGCTTAAACTACTACTAATATGAAAAAAGAATCCTTTGAACTAACAAATAAATCTACAAAGCAAATCAATAATACATTCTATGATCAAGCAAAAAATAAAATAAAACTTATTTTGATATATCATCTATTACATTCATTCTTTCATTTTCTTTTCGGCCTAGTCTGGGGTCGCCACAGCAGAATGAACCGCCAACTTGGCCAGCCTTTTTTTTTTTTTTTTATGCAGCAGATGCCCTTCCAGCTGCAACCCAAACTGTGAAACGTTCATACACACTCATTCACACACATACACTACGGACAGTTTAGCCCTTCCAGCTGCAACCCAAACTGTGAAACATTCATACACACTCATTCACACACATACACTACGGACAGTTTAGCCTACGCAATTCACCTATACCACATGACTTTGGACTTGTGGGGTAAACCGGAGCACCCGGAGGAAACCCACAAGGAGAACATTCAAACTCCACACAGCTAACTGACCCAGCCGAGGCTCAAACCAGCGACATTCTTGCTGTGAGGCGACTTTACATTTTAAAATTAAATTAAGGGCAGTAATATGACTATATAAGAATGCATAATGAGCACAGATGGCTTTTTGAGGGTGCATTCTGGAAAGAAGACAAGTGTGCAGCAGGTCACTGTTATTGCAGAAAGGTCAGTCATATTGTGCATGGATGGATAAACTCTGACTGCTGCCCGGTTGCAGGTCTAAATATAGAGTACATGAGTGAAAAATCCTGCAATATAAGACGACGGCAGACAAGCAGCAGTGGACAAGAGGAAGCGAATGTGGATTTTATGTTAACCTGAGTCTGTCTGCCTCGTTCTGCCCTTCTTCTTCTCTTTCCATCTGCCTCTCTCTGCTTCCCTCCCTCTCCATCTGCCTCACTCTCTCTGTCTCTCTTGTTCTTTCACTGCCATATGTGAGAGGGCTGCTCTGTGTCCTCCACACATTAATACACAATGACCCTCGCAGGGCTTATAAGCCAGCGCTCAAGTGCCTTTTTCTGTTTCTCTGACTGATCTTTATTCTTCACCTTTCTCCCTCATTGTCTCATTTCAGAATCCAACTGCACATACTTCAAATTCTACACTTCTGGCGAGAATGCTGTCATATTTAAGAAAACCACACAAAAAAGTAAGTTCCTCCTGTACGCTCTGCCCTCTTTTCTTTTCCATCTATTCATTCCGGCTCCTTCCACGCTGTTTCTCTCATTGAAAACCAGTCATGTGTCTCTGTCTCCTCCCCCTACTCTGTCTTAAAGAGGTGAACAGGAATTTGACCATACTTGAGCTTTCTTGTTCGGTTCATATTTTAGGTCACAACTGAATAATAATTGAATACCAATCAAAACACACAGGACATCCAAATGTATGTACATAGACCATTCTGATAAGTTTTGCTATAGGGCATTTAAAGTAGATCTATTATGTCTCTCAAAAGAAATCACTCGTTCTAAAGTGATGACAGGCGACGCAGAGGCGGAGTAGGTAGTGCTGTCGCCTCACAGCAAGAAGGTAGCTGGTTCGAGCCGCGGCTGGGTCAATTGGCGCTTCTGTGTGGAGTTTGCATGTTCTCCCTGCGTTCGTGTGGGTTTCCTCCGGGTGCTCCGGTTTCCCCCACAGTCAAAAGACATGCAGTATAGGTGAATTGGGTAAGCTAAATTGTCCGTAGTGTATAAGTGTGAATGGGTGTGTATGGATGTTTCCCAGAGATGGGTTGCGGCTGGAAGGGCATCCGCTGCGTAAAACATATGCTGAATAAGTTGGCGGTTCATTCCGCTGTGACGACCCCTGATTAATAAAGAAAATGAATGAATGAATAAAGTGATGACAGCACTGCAAAAAATGGTTTTCTTACTGCTGTTTCTAGTTTAAATATCTAACAATTCTTAGATTAAGAAGCATTTTCTAGACAAGCAAAACATATAGTCTTTTTAAAATTAATAATATGTCAAAACTAAGTAATTTTTTTGCTAAAACAAGCTAAATAATCTGCCAAGGGGGTAAACAAAATAATCTTATCTCAAAAGGAAAAACAAGATTATTTTGCTTATGCTATTGACAGATAATTGAGCTTGTTTTAAGGGAAAAATCACTTAATTTTGGCATATTATTTCTTAAAACAAGACAATGGGCCCTATCATACACCCAGCGATATAAAGCGCAAGAAGTGTTTGGCACGATTTATTTTCAGACCAATGCAATCCTAATTTGTTGTTTAAATAGCAAATCCGTTAGTGCCACTTTGTGGACTCAAGGGTGTGCAGGTCTAGAAAGGAGGCATGTTAAAGTGCAATGTTGGCGTGTTGCCATTTTGAGAAACTAAAATAGACCACGCCATTGACCAACTGAACGCTGGTCTAAAGTCCAGCACAGAACGCATTAGTTGTGTGCCTTAAACACTTACACTTAATACACACATGATGTACAGCAATAAACAAAGGATTAAAATATTACAAAATTATTATTTTCTACATAAATATATAAACCACTGCGTCCATGCCTCATCTTGGGGGGGCTTTTTTTAGTTTATTCATGACAATTTGCTTTTGCATAATGTTATTATTATTAGCAGTATTATTTATTATATGCATATTTATATTTGTTTTAATTAAAAACAAGTTTAGATTTGTCCTGTCAGGTTTTGGAGATGTATGCATCACCATATGGGGCATAAGAATAGGACGTGTGTTTTGGATATAATGTTTTTTTGACCACACTTCGTTATTATTGTTCATTTATTCGTTTGCTGGAAATTAGAACTGAATTTAGAAATAGTTTTGAAACAAATCTTTGCGCTTAACAAACAAAATTAAATATGTAGGATAATGAATGTCTTCAGTGGAGTGCGTACAACCCCGTTTCCTTATTTACGAAAGAAAAAAATAAATTAAAGTGTAAAAGTAAAGTAAAGAGAAAGTAAAGTGGCTGAATAGAGGATACTCGTTCTTTATCCTTGTGCTGCCGATGGTTTGTTTAACTCTTTTCTTGCCAGTGAAGCATTCAGTTTTTTTCACTTACAAGGTCTGCCATGTAAATAGCAAATGCACCACGGCGTGATGCAACTGACTCTTAATGGGAATGGGAGATGAGATGATTGGTTTAATGCACATTATGCTCAAAAATAAGCACAACCTTGTTAGACCATGCGCCACGGCACAAAGCATAATTTTCCATCCCTAAAATAGCAAAAGTTGATTCAGACCATACCTGTCAACATTGGGATGTGAAAATAAGGGATATGTCCACCATAATAAGGGATCTCCACCACCCCCCGACGCCCTTTAAAAAAATCCCTAAATTACTAAATATGTTCATTTGGAGATGTTTGATTGTAAATAAACAGTTAAATTGTCAGTAATATGTTTTATTATTATTATTATTTACAAAAGAAAAAAAATTATACATTAGCAGCAAATACATTAGCAAACAGTTCAGCTTATTAAAATAAATAGCTATTTTAATGAAATAGAATTAAGCTATCAAATCTCATTAGCCGTTTCTTCACTGTATAACTTACACATTCTGATTAAAGAGCAACGAATGAGTCTCTTATTTTTTCTCTTATTTAGCTTTTATTTCATTTGATTACATTAAATAAAAGAGGTGTCACTTTAAAAATGCACACATCTAACGTTATAATGAAAGCATTCGATTGATTTCCTGAATTTTTATGCTCATTTAGGACGAAATTAGTTGTGTTTGAAAAAACGCCACCAAGATCGACATCTTTAGATGTTATTATTTTTAATTATTTGTATATGTCTGTTCAAACACGCACCCAAAACCCAGACTTTCACTCCGCTTCAAATCACGTGTACAGAATCTATTTGGGAAACAGTGTCTATCACTATGGAGCGCGTCAGCTGACAGTCAAGCACTGCTACTGACTGTTTTGAGGACTGCATATGAAGGGAGACAGCACCTGTAATGAAAAGGAAGGGAATCCCGCCATTTTATATTATATTTAATTCAAAGTATTTTCATACCTAAACAAAGCGAAGGCACAAAACAGACTCACATTTAAGAGCAAGGGCGGCCCCTGGTAGTTCGGCGGTATGGGTTGCGTATAGGAAGGATTGGCTCTTCAATGTTTATTTGCCACCCTTCAGAGAAAGAATGAAAATAGAGGAGAAATACGGGAAAATACCTTCATGGGATAATAGCGGGATAGAACTGTAAAAGACGGGAGAATCCAAGGAAAAACGGGAGGGTTGACAGGTATGATTCAGACACGCCCTTAATGCTTTTGTGCCGTGAACTTTAGACTTTGTGCCTAGATCATTTAAATAGAGCCCAATATGTTTTGCTTGTCTAGGAAATGCTTCATGATTTAAGAATTGTGAGATATTTGGACTAAAAACAAGACAAAAAAATCTTAGTAAGAAAAGCATTTTTTGCAGTGAGAGACTACAGTGTTATTGGCTATTTACATGAAAATATTTTCAGACAAAAATGTGCATTTTTATGCATTTTGCCTGGACTGCAAATGCATAAATTTTAAAAATGTACAAAGTGGAAGTTTTTGAATACACTGTCACAGTAGTGTCAATGTAAACACCTGAAAATGAGAGCGTATTAAAATGATGACGTCATGCATTGTATGTGTTTAGGAAAGTACAAGCATGAATAAACACACAACAATGGCATAGTATGTGGTGGTGGTGTTGTCCATAGTGGATATTCACATTGCAACCAAAAACGGAGACTAATCCTAGACACACAACAAATTCTACTTTTCCTTCTTATCACTTCTTTACAGGCACTGTTTACTAGCAAGGTCATCGTGCCAAATATGTATAATGCCAGGCCTGTAGCCAGCCTGGTGAAAAAGGTTTTTTTTTTTCTTGAAAGGTGAACGTTTTTGCAGAAATTCGTCTCATTTTCGATTTAATTATGAGATTTAAATATTGAATTTTAGTGAATTTTTCAGCACTACTTTTAGCTGAATTGACTTGTCGGGTGGTTTTTGATGTACCAACAATTTCCTAAAGATTTAGAATAAAGAAATATTTATTGTTAAAATACAAATTTATTACATCATATATAATTAGAAAAATGTTTTTTTTAAATAAGAGTGTGTGAAAGTTTTAAATTTAAAACTGTAGCCTACCATTATTTATTAGGTAAATAACACTACACATTCAAGCCTGCACTTTCAACTTTCTTCAGTCAGAATTTTGCCATTTCAATAAAAAAATATTAAAATAATTAGAATAAAAGTTACTTGTAAAATGTTTTTTTGTTATCTATTTAAAACAATAGAGTAGCGAAAGTCAGATCGTGTGTTCAACTGCACAGCTGGATGGTGGGCTCTGGATGTTTGCATTGGCCAAAACTGATTAGCTGAAGTCACACCGAAGCGACACCCAATAGAGGATTCCACTTGGTCTTAAAACCTTTTCCGATGGGTTATTTTCACTATTTATGATGGCATAGCAGTGAAAATACGACAAATGATCTCATTATGGGACAAATTCTGGACCTTTGTCAGTGAGAGGCAGGTTTTCTGAACCACCTGAGCCCCCATGGTTTTGGGCCTGCATACGCCTGGTAAAATGTAAAGAATTGTTTTTGGACATTTTCTCAGATTGTGTAAACACAGATTATTTAAAAAAAATGTTGATGGGTAAGCATGAAACCTTACTAAAACACAGGAAAATCTTGTTTTTGGCTACACATAGCCTTACCTCTTGCACCAACCTATGTAGGTTTGCAACAAATTGATATAATTTCAGTACAGTCGATGGATGCCCACGTACAATGTCTGTTTTGACCCTGAATCACTTTAGCTAAAAAGTGTTGTCAAGTGTTGTTAAGTGGTCAACATGTTTAGAAGATGCTGTGTTGTTAATGCTGTGAAAGCAAATCCACTCACACTTTAAAAGGGATAAAGATTGAATTGCCACAGTAAAACTCACACTATTGTCTGACTGACAATACCTGAAAAGAGAAAAAAAGCCATAATATTTCAGATGGTAAAACATTTTAGCAATATCAGTTAGAGTTGTGGTAGAATACTGGTGTAGGTCTAGCAGATTCAGTTGAGCAGCTCCACCGACCCCAATCAAGCAAGCCAGAGGCAACAGTGGCAAACAACCAAGACCAATAGACGGAAACAAGACTCCTCAATTTGATTGAAGTGGAAAACAAATCTTGGGAGAAACTAGACTCAGTCGAAGCGACTAGTCTCCTCTGGCCAAACATAAAAGGGCAGAGCTGTAATATGAAAGACATCAGATGGCTTGAGAATGATAAGCATTATACACTTTTACAAGCGCTGAGGAAGAGTTGAAATTCAGATACAGTGATGAGAGTTTAGTGTCTGACATGCACAGCAAATAGTGGTCATTTGACCATTTAGAGCTCTTGGACGGTTTACAGAGTTGCAACATTTCTGCCTGGTATTTTATTGCTCTTTAAAACATTCTGGAAATGTGTCGAGCACCAGGTTTTTTATATGAGCTGACAGTGAGGTAGAGTTATAGCTGCAATTAACACTGAAGTATAAATTACCAAAAAAACAAGAGGAAATATAGACTGGGGGACATGCCAAAACATCAGCTCTGAGAATTGAATGTTGAATAATTGCACACCTGTATTAACAATGCTGGTGAAACCTAGAGCAAACAAAACAAGTACTGTACAAAAAAGTTTAGCATTTTAGCTGAATTGGTCACATGACTTAAAATGCATCTTCATTTTCAAAAGCTGTCTCAGTGTGAACACAAGGCCAAAACTGAGCAATAAATATACATTTTTTAAAACAAATTAGTCTGGACATGGCCTAAGAAGTCACTGTACAATGAAAAAAATCCTTCAGAAAGTTTCAGAACTCAAGAACTTTCTCAATTGTCTAAAAACAGCTTATATTGAAGACAGTCTGCCAAAATGACAACTTGTGAATGTAAACACCGAGAGACAAACGCAGAAACCAAATGATAAAAATGCTCCAAAAACAACAAGATGCTATGAAAAAACACTACCCTGACAACATTGTAAGTAGACCTCAGAGAACTGTACAAAACAAAAAATAAAGGCAGTTTATGACCCGATTAAAACAGCATAATGGATAAACAGCACTTCAAATGTATAAAATATCCTAAAATCTATATCTGAGTCAGAAATAAACAAAGTCATGTAGGCCTGACCTTAGTCACTATTTGGTAATGCTCAATAGATGATTATAGTGTGTAGTCATAAAGTGTTACCACAACTTTCTTTTGGCTTATCCAGCAACATGGTGGATGCAGTGCTTTTACACACAAAGACACATTCTTTGTGAATGGCCTCCAAATTGTTGCGCTGCAATCTTTTTCTGTCTAACTCTGGTGACTTGCACATCTAGATTGACTGTATTTATTGTTGGAGTACATGAACTAAACATAAACCAAGCCATGACAGTTTGGGATGAATACATGTACCATTACACCCCTACAAAAATGTGTCATAGTTTTCAAAAGCCTCAGTTTTGCACAGTTGCACACTCAGAAATTATGTTTTAAATTCTATCCAATCTGGAGAGCATTTTCAGAAAGATATGTTTTTTTTTGCCTAGAAACATGGTTTTAATGTAGATGGAAGACCAAAACAGAGAGAAAAATATCACATTTTAAACAAGTAAGAAACAGTGAACAGGTAGGTTGGTTGATCGGGCATCCTACGATGATGCCCAGAGACACAGAGTGGGGGTACCGTCTCTGTAATAATTTGATAGAGTGATTGAACCCTCTGATTCAACCTAGGAGTGAAGAGAGGGTTATACGATTGTGAATGGGAACTGAGGAAATACAAGGAGGGAGGGTGGGTTCGAAAGAACGAGAAAAACAGTGCTAGAGGACTGGTCTGCCTTAAGTTTCTGGGAGTAGGTGATTGGTTGAGACAAATTGAGGCATGATGCCAAACCGTTATTAACAAGTTAACTCCATTCAATGTGAACATGACCTAAATGTTCATTGTACTTTGAAAACATTCTATAAGTTTCAAACCTCAGAACTAACTGGAAACAACTGGAAATAACTCAACTTTGCCATAAATATAAACAGAGAAGCTGGCACGGCATTAAAAAAAGAAAGAAAAATGTCCTGGAGTGTAGCACACATTTTATAAAACCAGTTGAGCTCCGGTGTCTCAAATGGTAGAGCATGTCTCTAGCAACATAAAGAAATGATTTATTGCTTATAACCCAAATTGAACCACACTGAACACCTATGGAATGAACTGGAATGCTGAATGTGTGCCAGATCCCACTGGCCAAATTCAGTCCCTGACCTCGCTAATGCTCTTCTGTCTGAATGGAAGCAAATCCCTTCAGCCATGTTCCAGCATCCATCAGAAAGCCTTCCCAGAAGAGCACAGGCTGTTAGGGAGGGCCATTAATGCCAGTGGTTTTGAAATTAAATGCTCAACAAGCACAGCGGGAGTTTGCTGGTTCATGTATATTATAACATGATGGGTATTTTCTGTGTCAAACCCAAATCGACTCTTGCTTTGTTTTTCTCATAGGTTTGCATATAGCAGGTGCGATGCTGGCTCTGCTCAGTTTGTTTATGATGGTCATGGGCTCGGTGTGTATCACTATGTCAATCAGTAAGAGTGTGCCCTTCTTCCTCAAGCCTGCTACCATCTGCTTCGTCTTCTCAGGTACCTGTTAAACACCACTTGACTGCATTCAACCACTTGAAAACACACCAGCACCATTCATCTAGAGTAAATCTGAAGTAGTTATAGGGGACGCTCAGTTTTACTGAGGCATCCTGTGAGTCAATGTTGTAGATCAAAGGTGCGATTGCGTTGGTTTAAGCACACTTTGTCCCATTGCTGAGAGTCTGAGCTCAAACTTTAATCATGAATCAATGAAACTACAGCCTGCCTTATTCAGTGTCACTTCACAAGTCACATGTAACTGCTTATGGTTAATGTGTTTCAGGAGTACCAAAAGAAAACATGGCTGAAACCTAAGCCTTAATAAAAAATATAAACATTTTTTACTATCTAAAATATTTCAAATCATGAGCATTTAATGTTACAGAAAACCCATATGCTGTTAGGATTAGGGTGACCATGTGATTGTAACCAGTGACCAATTCTAAAAAATTACAATGGCTAGCTGGGATGCACCGAAATGGACCAAACCAAAAATTTTCGATGTACCTGGCCAGATAATGAAACTGAAAACATTTTATTGATAGTAAAACTTTATTGACAGTGAACAAGCTGAGATGCATAATATAATCAGAGTTGCCATGACAGCATAGTAGCGCTTTAACAAACAGCAGGAACAAGAATACTACATAGAAAATAATATTTGAGTAAATTTGCTTTTGCGGTGAGCATGTTTGGTTTATGAATAGTTAGATATGTATACAGTTATATGAGCTGAGCAGAATATTGAGTTATTTTGACTGCTGCCGTTGAGCTTTGGTCTGCGCATTATAATCCACCCTTGAAATGAATGGGTTTCATAGCACAGTGTTTTCTGCATGTGGTGTGAAAGCATGGCGATCTCCCGAGTTTGTTCTTCTGATATAACTTGAAAAAAAGAAAAATCTCCACAAGAACGTATGTCCATGCTCAGCATTCTTGGAATTGAGAAACAATCCAGTGTCTAGGGCTGGAGGGAGAGTGAAACCAGCTCTGAACACTGCTGGGCAGTGCAAAGCAGCGTAACCTTTTTTAGGCTCCTATTTTTGGCCAAAAACCAAAAAAAAAGCATTCCGTGTTCTGGCGGTCTCCCGAGTTTGTTCTTGGCAAGAACGATCTCCATGAGAATGCAAGTCCATTCTCAGCGTTCTTGGAATTGAGAAACAGCCCATGCCTCCTTAACCAAACACACCTGATTCATATCATCAGCTCATTAGCAGAGACTGAAAGTGCTGTAATGGAAGTGACTTACAAAGGAGACATCCAAAACATGAAGTGTTGGTGGTCTTCCAGTAATGTGGTTGAGAAGCACGGTAGTGGTGCATGACTCTAGCAACATTAAGAATTTTTTTTTTGGCTTATATGGCAACATGGTGGATGAGGCACTTTTTTTAATTAATAATCCACCCTTGTGTGGTGCAAGCAATTGAAATGAATGGGTTTCATAGCATAGTGCTTTCTGCATCCGGTGTGGAAGGAGAGCGATGAACATTGCTATTTTTGGTGAACAAAAAGTTGATGCATCATCAGTAGTGGTGAGAAAACAGAAGTTAAGCTAGCATTCAATCATGGTTGTATGATCTTTAACATGAGCTCCTTAATCGAGTGCTTAAGTAGTGAGCTTTAATTATACAACAACAAAAAACACTTTTAAGTTTTAAACACGAAAAAGCTGTGTTAATGTCACTTAAATACCAGTAAATACTATGGGTTTTTTAACCATAAGTGCATTATCTTATACACTCATCTGCCACTTTATTAGGTACACCTGTCCAACAGATCGATAATGCAAATTTCTAATCAGCCAATCACATGGCAGCAACTCAATGCATTTAGGCATGTAGACATGGTCAAGATGATCTGCTACAGTTCAAACCGAGCATCAGAATGGGAAAAAAGAGAACATGGCAAGGTTGTTGGTGCCAGATGGGCTGATCTGAGTATTTCAGAAACTGCTGATTTACTGGGATTTTCACACACAACCTTCTCTAGGGTTTACAGAGAATGGTCCGAAAAACAGAAATATCCAGTAAACCGCAGTTCTGTGGGCACAAATGCCTTGTTGATACCAAAGGTCAGAAAAGAACGGCCAGACTGGTTCCAGCTGATAGAAAGGCAACAGTAACTCAAATAACCACTCGTTACAACCGAGGTGTGCAGAAGAGCATCTCTGAACACACAGTGAATTGTGAGGACAATTGGCTACAGCAGCAGAAGACCACACTGGGCGCCACTCCTGCCAACTAAGAACAGGAAACGGAAGATTTACATCAAGGATGTGCAGCTGACAAATCTGCAGCAAATGCGTGATGCTATCATGTCAATATGGAACAAAATCTCTGAGGAATATTTACAGTACCTCATTGAATCTATACCACAAAGGATTAAGGCAGTTCTGAAGGCAAAAGAGGATCAATCCGGTACTAGTACAGTGCACCTAATAAAGTGGCCAATTAGTGCATACTGTTTATTATAGTATTTACAACTTTATTAATGAATGATACAGCATACTGCATTAGTAGCTATAGTGAACTGATAAACTGTAATAAACACTGCGGTATATAATTTTTACTACATTAAACTGTGGTGTGTTGTACTAAAAAATATATAGAATATGTAGAAACGAGGCTTCATGGTGGGTCAGTTGGCATTTCTGTATGGAGTTTGCATGTTCTCCACTTTGCACATTCGCGTGGGTTTCCTCCGGGTGCTCCGGTTTCCCTCACAGTCCCAAGGCATGCAGCACAGGTGAATTGAATAAGCTAAATTGGCCGTAGTGTATGTGTGTGAATGAGTGTGTATGGGTGTTTCCCAGTGTTGTGTTGTGGCTGGAAGGGCATTCGTTGCGTAAAACATATGCTGGATAAGTTGGCAGTTCATTCCGCTGTGGCGACCCCTGATTAACAAAGGGACTAAGCTGAACAGAAAATGAATGACTATCTAAATTATAATTAGTATTTTTTTCACGTGGAAACTTTTCTCTGGCTCTCAATTAAATTTTTCTTGAAAATCTATTGTGCCTTAAGAGAAAGTTCACCCCAAAATTACAATTATGTCATCATTTACTTACATAATA
Source organism: Danio aesculapii (assembly GCF_903798145.1). NCBI lineage: Eukaryota > Metazoa > Chordata > Actinopteri > Cypriniformes > Danionidae > Danio > Danio aesculapii. The sequence goes on along the minus strand of NC_079450.1, from coordinate 39,113,396 downwards.
CAAACTTTTATGACCTTCTTTCTTCTGTAAACACAAGAGAATATATTTTGAAGAACGCTGGAAACCTGAAACCATTGACTTGTCTTGTTTTTCCCTACTTTAACAGAAGAAAGAAACTCATAAAGGTTTGGAACAACCTGACGGTGAGCTAAGGCCTTTTTACACCTGCTGTAACACTTGGGTCAGTGTACAGCTGTACATATTAATCTTTTTTGATTATCCATTCTAATAGCATTCTTAACGTCATCCTACATTATTTAGCCACTTTTTTGAAGTATTGTTTCAGGCAGTTTCAGTTTTAAAAGTATTGATTTGTCACTTGCATTGTAAAAAATCAAATGATACTTAGCATATGAGATTTGTTTTATTCTAATTCTTTTTAAAACGCATCAATAATATACTACAAATGCAGTCAGGATCACCAAAAACACAATCTGAAACTATAGACCATGTGGTGATGTTTGTGGCCCAAGAACATTTCCTGCTTGATGTGAAAATTTTTCATAACTGCAAAAAGAGGGAATTCAACCATAACTCAACATTAAAACAGCTATTGTAGTGGAAAGTTGCGCTGGATCTTCTAGATTTCAAAAAAGAAGCTGAGGTCTTCGAAGTTCTCAAGTTGAAGCAGTTTATTGTTAGAGAAGTGATGGTCAACCGAGTTCTCTCCCTCTCAATGTTCAAAAACCCACAGTTTATATGCAGTTTCTAATCCATAGTTATCATGAGATATGATGTAACATCACCCCATTCCGAGCTCCAATAGGACCTTAGCTTTTTAATGGATAGCTGAATGTTTTTCTGTTTTTACATACATCTTTAAGGTCATATAGCATGTGCTTGCATATGATCATGTTGTTTCCATACTTTTTAAATGATTCTCCTTATATATACTATTTTAGTGATTGTTGTTTTTCTGTTGGTCAATACATACAGTTGAAGCCAGAATTATTAGCCCCCCTGTTTATTTTTTTCCCTTAATTTCTGTTTAATGAAGGGAAGATTTTTTTAAACACATTTCTTAACATAATAGTTTTAACAACTCATTTCTAATAACTGATTTATTTTATCTTCGCCATGATGACAGTAAATAATATTTGAATAGATATTTTTTCCATTTAAAGGCTTAACTAGGTTAATTAGGTTAACTAGGCAGGTTAGGGTAAATAGACAAGTTACTGTATAATGATGGTTTATTCTGTAGACTATCAAAAAATCTCTTAAAGGGGCTAATAATTTTGTCCTTAAAATGGTTTTTAAAAAATTAAAAACTGCTTTTATTCTAGCTGAAATAAAACAAATAAGACTTTCTCCAGAAGAAAAAATATTATCAGAAAATTTCCTGACTCTGTTAAACATCATTTGGGAAATATTAAAAACAAGAAAACAAATTCAAAGAGGGGGCCAATAATTCTGACTTCAACTGTACATTGTATTGCATACGCTCTGTCTGCATGTTCTTACTTAGGCGCATGACATGCTGTGCTTCAATTATAAGGCCCTCAATTATAAGGCCCTGTACATCTGTGTGTCCCATCTGCATTACTTGAATCTATATATTTTTTCAAGATTTTAGCAGTGTATTTTAATATTAACCTATATTTTAATAGTGGCTGATTATATAGTAATTACATAATAAAAGTTTCTCTATATGCATCAGAAATTCTCCTATACTATCATAACATTATTTATCAAAATGTGGACTTTCTTGGATTCTCAGAAGCTATGGAAATGAAGAAATTAGAACAGGAAATACGTTAGGACTATTGTTATTGTTTACAACCCTCAAAATTGTCTATATTATATCAAATGCCATCTAATTGTATGCATATGTTCAAATGAAATGACCTCTGATGTCCACTTTCCGCAGGTATCCTTGTCCTGTTGTCCATCATAGTTTTCCACCAGTCTGTCCTGGCGCTATTGGCAAGCGATCACAGTATCCCTCTCCATCACGAGTTGTCCTGGTCAGTGGCGTGTGTTGGCTCGTCTGGGGCCATTCTCATTTTCGGAGGCCTTATTTTCCTGTTGCTTTCCCTCCCCTACAACCCCCTGGAGAAATGTTTTCGTCAGCAGAGCAGTAGCGATGCCTAGCTGTCAGTGAGCTAAGTAGCACATGATCTTTTATACTCTTATGCGGAGATTATCTGATGTTATTAAGGACTCTCAAAAGTTAATGATCTGCCGTATCCTGCATTAGAATTGCTCATTAGTAACATTATAGACCTTAATGCACATGCTTACACCGACTCTGAAATTTGAGCTGATCTTTCTACGGTGGCTCTGTACATAAAATCAGTGACCAACAGATCTGTTTACTGTCTTTAACGGCTTAATTTACACAACATGCTGTGCTTTTATGCGTTGTCCATTTATTTGCATTGCTGATTTGTATAAAAAGAAAGCGGATTTGATGACTTGGCTTGTAAAACTGACTGAAGGCCTCTAAAAAAAATTTTTTGTTTCTGAAAATAAAAAAAAAATAAGGTCACACTTTATTTTAATGGTCTGTTTGTTGAATTTAAGTTACATTGCATCCTCATGCCAACTAATTCTCGTTAGATTGTAAGTAGACTGTTAGGTTGGGGTTGGGGTTAGGGTTAGTGTAAGTTAACATGTACTAGCAAAATTTCTTATAGTCAGTTAAATGTCTGTTGAAGGAGCAGTCTCAACAGATATTAAGCAGACAGTCTACTAATACTCAAATAGACCATCAAAATAAAGTGTTACCAAAAATAACTTCTAGGCTAAAGGTTTGTTCACACTAAGAATGAATAACTATTAAAAATAACCACACAAAATTGTCCACACAAGTGCACAATAGCATTGTTTATCATATTTATCATAGATTAGCATGCTGGAGTTGCATTAAATTTTCATTCTCAAGAAGTTGGATAGATGTTGATTGGCAGTTGATGTTTTATCACTCATCAGCTGAAAAAAAAAGCATTATAGCAATTAATTTTTACAGTTTTGTTTTGTTGCGTTGTTATAATTGTGATTTAATTGCGGATTTTAGTTTTTACAGTTCTTGGCCTTAAATCCTGTCTACAACAAGAACAATAACTACAACAACAGCTGCAGTGTCCACAGAAATATGCAAAGTGCAATGTGCCTCTTTTATTCTCCACTTTATGCTGCAGCACTTAAAGGTTAAGTGAATTCTGATTGGCTGTCAAAAGCCTTGAAATTAACATATGGCGCAGGACCTCGGAATGTCAGTGTTGTTGACAAATTTCCTTCTTTATGTTACGTTGCTAGCTTAAAAATAATTAATAATAGAAAATCTAAAAAAATAATGGGTATCATGGTGGCTTAATGGTTAGCACTGTCGCCTCACAGCAAGAAGGTCACTGGTTTGAGTCCCAACTGGGCCAGTTGGTATTTCAGTGTGGAGTTTGTATGTTCACCCCATGTTGATGTGGGTTTCCTCCGGGTGCTCCGTTTCCCTCACAGTCCAAAGACATGTGCTATAGGTGGTGAATAAACTAAATTGGCCATAGTGTATGAGTGTGTGTGTGTGTGTGATTGAGTATATGGGTGTTTCCCAGTACAGGGTTGCGACTGGAAGTGCATCAGCTGTGTAAAACATATGCTGAAATAGTTGGGAGTTCATTCCGCTGTGGCAACCCCTGATAAATAAGCAACCCAGGCTAATTCTGAAAATGTAGACCCGTGGATATTTCTGGAGGCCGCGAAATACGTCCCGGGAGGTATTTTCGTATCTCGAATGTCTCTCATGAGTGCCGTTTGCGCCTGCGCTGTTCTCGCGTAAACCCACCAGAGGCCGCTGTCGTTTGACAGTCCGTCTGACTGAATGAATGATTGACTGGGCGATCGGCCAATCGACTGACCCACCCTCCTCCTTCCCTAAACCCCACCCATTTTACAGATTGACCCGCCAACCCAATTACTTTCCTAAACCAAACCGACGATTTACAAAAGCCGTCCAGAAAAAGAAAAGCCCTCGTCTGATTTTTACCACATTTTCCGATTTTCACTGCATTCTCAACCCTGTTTATTCACTCGTTTATTGTATTTTTTTGGATTCTGTTTTTGTCTTAGCTGATTTCTGGAACCGCTCTTCCCCAGACTCAAACCCAGTCGCTGTCGTCGTGCTTCTCTCTGTGTCTCAAGTCTGCCGACGTACACGTCGAGCTGACTTTACAAGCTGGTTGCGGCGGGAAAGCCTGTAAAGCTGTAAAACACTGCAAAGTCTTATAGAACCCTTATTAACATTATAAAAGTGTAAAACAGTGTGTTTTTGATCTTTTGTTGTTTGATTAATAGCTGCCATTACTTTAACAGCTAATGCACAAACCCAGTACACTGATACTTCTGTATGTACTAATGCCTTGTTTCCACTGAGCAGGGCACTTAAGTATTATACAATATGGTTCGATACTAGTCACCCAGATCAGGCTGGTGTTTCCACTTCTAATAGTACCCTTACTTGGTAGATGTGGTAAATGCCAGAATTTTCGCTCGAAGAAGAAAGCTATAGGGCCGTTCACATATTGCTTCTTGTGTGCACTCCAGTTTATAATTTTGAATGTAGAAGTTCAGTAAAGAGTCGTAAATAAAGGAAGCTGCACTTCTCAGGATTTTTCACGTTTAGGGGCCGATCACATTAGGGTTGGGTCAATAGACAATACCATCGTCCATCGCCGATGGCCAATAGACATCACGATGCTGAGCCAGCATTGTGATCCTCTGCCCCGCGCCCGTTGCAGCAGCAACCTGCTCATGAAAAATACACACTTAGGCCCCGTTTACACTAATACATATTAGTTTTAAAATGGCATGTTAGGACGAAAACTATCCACGTCCACACTGGCATTTCATCTAGCATTTCTTAAAAGCCCTCCTTCTACACTATACCACTAAAAATGCACATCACGTGACCACAAACAAACACACACACTCACACACACAGGCATGCGCTGCAGCATATGCGCACGTTTGAGCTCCACGCAGTAAGCGGGTGCTTTGAGCACAAAACCCCAAAGAGCAGTGCATGTCGGACAGTTTATAAAGGATGTACAGCTTGATTGTGTCTCACTATAGTTGTTAAAGGTGATATTTAATTAATCTTGTCTCTATGTAACGACTCTTTGGTCCTTTGAATCTATGAGGTAACGTGTCACAGCGTCTGTACACTGCTTCAATCTTTCGCTTTCACGCTTGTACTTAGTAATTTTAGCGAAAAACTCAGATACTGTTGGTTGGTTTCTGTTGGTTGTGCACCTTTTTTACCAACCAAGTTTGTCGACGCCATTATAACAACACAGATAACTCTGCCTATTCATGCCAGAGTCCCACGGAACTAGACAGTCCCGCGATTGACAAGTGGTAATTTGTGTGTAACTTATCTTTATTTATTTATGATTTGGATATGTGTAAAACAAAGACCATGCGGGTCAGGTAGTTGAAACGGTAGGCTACAAAGAATTAATTTGTTATGAATCAATTAATTATTCATAAATTGTCCATCGTGATGTTTCACATTAGCTATCGTCCGATGCCAAATTGGTCGACATCGCCCAACCCTAGTACACATCATGTCTTTTGTGCGTGCAAGTTTGTTATTTTGAATGGATGCACGCAGATTGTGCGCACATATTGGGAGTGACACCTTCGCACTTTTCAGGTGCACCTTGTCAAAAATATCTTAATTTTTCAAAATCCCCCGCACAGCTACTGATCAGCTTCATACTTTGTATGGAATATACACATTTGGGTAAACTAATTACTTCAGACAAACACACCCAAACAATGCAGTGCGTTTTAATTTTCTCCATAAATTATAATAATAAAACTTGTATCATCCTCTAAGAAAATGGTTGATGGTTGCCTAGCAATGACAAATGACAAAACAGCACGAGCGCTAAAACGTGTTGAAAATGGTGAAGGAAGCGACGTGCTCGCACTTTCCGCATGCTTTTAGACGTGATATGTGAACGGCCCCTCACATAGACGCGATTTGTGAACAGCCTCGTAAATAACATTGGAGGACATCCAGCAGACCCTGTTCTTGTTTTTTGGTATGTGGCTGTTTGTCATAAGATGACAACAAGCTTTGTTTGTGCTCGAGTCGACCTTTGCTGCACAGAGTTTTTGTAATATTACTGTTTCACATTTTGGCTGTTTTTTTAAAAGTGAAGCTTCCTGTGTTGTCATTCCTTTACAACCTCTGCTGATGATTCTTTGTAAACCAATAGTGCCCAGCAGAGTCTAGAGTCTAGATTCATTTTTGGTACCATACTGTTGTGCTAGTTACACCTAGGAAAGTGCCAAAAAATGTGAAAGTGGTAAAGGAAAGAAATGTGGACTGTAATGTGCTGTACAGCAGTGGTCCTCAACCACCGAGCCGTGGACCGGTACCGGTCTTGTGGATCAATTGGTACCGGGCCACAAAATAAATCATTCATTATTTCCGTTTTATTTATTATCTGAGCCTGAACAATCTTTTATTTTAAAAAAAGTTTTATTTTGGAAAAGTACTGTATTCTCGTCACTTGAACACCCAAATTTAACTCACAAGCTGCAAATTGAGTAAGAAACAGACGTCTTTGGAAAGTTTCTTTGCGGTAAAATTGTTAAGCATTGACCGGTCCATGGTGACAACAAGATTGGGGACCGATAATCACACCTGAATCCGCTCAGTGAAAGCAGACCATACACCATTAACAATTTCCTGTAGAATCTACAGTAACTTACTGACAGCAGTTCCCCAGTAACTTCACTTTAAATCAATTACAGCAAAAATACTGTATTTACATTTGAAATATTTGGGCTGAAAGATTTAACATATTTAGTTTCGATTTCCAATATTTTTTGTTTGTGTTGTTATCAGATGTAATTTGGACTTTTCATCTACTAAGAATTAGAAGGATTATTACAACTTTTAGCTATAGTTTTCATTCTTGGTGTGAACAAACCTTAAGAAAGATTAGTAAAAGTTTTACATTTATCATTATAGTTATCATTCTTAACATATAAGAAGTTTAACAAGGTGTATCGCTTTTCCTGGCTAAAATACTACCTTACCAAGTGGATTTATGCTGGTTAGTGGTGGCTTGCGAACATCATAATAATAATATGCTTAATTAGCTATGTTTCCATCCACCTATTTAATGCACATTTTAAAACATCACATAAAAGAATCCTTATTGTTTATGCCAAGATGTACATGAGTTTGAAAATGTGCATAAAAAACTAAAGGATAAACTTTTTAACTTGTAAGGAAAAATGGAAACACATTTACTGAAAAATTTCTAGAATGTGCTTCAAAGTCAGGTGATTTTGTTTTATCATTTAATGTGATAACAAAAATGGGCATGATGGGATGGCGTTAAAGTAGTGTTTCCTTGGGATGCTCCAATCGATCAGCCAAAGATCGGTATCGGCCGATAATCATATTTTATGACTCGATCGGTACTCGCCAATCTGGCCGATCTCATGAACCGATCGCAGATGTTTGTTTACAGATTTACAGACAGAGGAACATGCATTCTGTGTTTTTTTTTTCAATATTACAAGTTAACTAAAACCTGGCAGAAAATTTTTATGATATAAAAAAAGTTAAAATAATTTTTAAAAACTTGAATATTTAATAATATATATATATAATATAATAATTTTGTTATATTTTATTTCAATAAATAAATATGACATAATAATAAAATCGGCTGCAAAAATCCTGATCGGAGCATCCCTAGCCTTGTGGAACAGGGCTGGGAAACACTTCATTAATGGACAAACCAACAGGCTGACCACATTCTAGAACATCTGAAATGTTGTTTTGGTCAATCTAAAAGTCTGTAAACAAAGTGTTTTAGTATTATTACCTCCCAAAACTTTCTTCAGCTCCTGCACTCTTAAAGAGCGGCCTCATGCCTTCAATATCTAAAATGGTGCGGCTCATCTCATCTCATTTTCGTCCGCTTTTCTGGGGCCGGGTCACGGGTGTAGCAGTGCTAGGAGAGAACCCCAGACTTCCCTCACCCCAGACACTTCCTCCAGCTCCTCGGGGGTGTTCCCAAGGTGTTCCCAGGCCAGCTGAGAGACATAGTCCCTCCGGCGTGTCCTGGGTTTTCCCCGAGGCCTCCTCTTGGTGGGACATGCCTGGAAAACCTCCCTAGTAAGGCATCCAGAAGGCAACCGAAACAGATGCCCGAACCACCTCAGCTGACTTCTCTCTATGTGGAGGAGCAGCGGCTCTACTCTGAGCTCCTCCCCAGGTGTCAGAGCTTCTCACCTTATCTATAAGGGTGTGCCCTGCCACCCTGCGAAGGAAATGCCTTTCAGCCGCTTGTATCCGAGATCTTGTCCTTTCGGTTATGACCCAAAGCTCATGACCATAGGTGAGAGTAGGAACGTAGATTGACCGGTAAATTTGCCTTTCGGCTCAGCTCCTTCTTTACCACAAGGGACCGATACATAGACTGCATTACTGCTGCCGCTGCACCAATTCACCTGTCAATCTCACGTTTCATCCTTCCCTCACTCATGAACAAAACCCCAAGATACTTGAACTCCTCCACCTGTGGTAAGGACTTTCCTCCAACCTGGAGATGGCAAACCACCTTTTTCCAGTTGAGCACTATGGCCTCGGACCTGGAGGTGCTGATTCTCATCCCAGCTGCGTCACACTTGGCAGCAAACCGCCCCAGTGTATGCTTAAGTCTATGTTCGATGAAGCCAACAGAACAACATTGTCTGCGAATAACAGAGATGAAATCCTGTGATCGCTGAACCGGACCCCCTCCAGCCCAAGGCTGTGCCTTGAAATTCTGTCCATAAAAATTATGAGCAGAATTGGTGACAAAGGGGCAGCCCTGCCGGAGTCCAACATGCACTGGAAACAAGTCTGTCTTTTTGCTGGCAATGCTAACCAAACTCCTACTATGCTCATACAAAATGGTGCCTTATTCGCAAATGTTTATTCCAGTTTTGTGCATGAATCTAATTTGCATCATTGGATGGAAACAAGCTATTGTTACTATTACTATTACTATTAGTTACTATTGTTACTAAGCTGTTTTTATTGGAAACATAAGCTATAAGTTAAGTTTAGTTAAGCTAATTTATAAGCCAACTGGGGGCATCAGCATACCTGGTGACCAGGCACAGTGATCACTTTTAGACGTGTTAAAAGTATTTTTTGAACAACTTATGTATTGTTTTGGTTTAATATTAATCTGTGTATTTATGCATTAAAAATCCAAATATATCCATTATATACTGATATTTTCTGCTAGGTTTTGTGAGCAGCAGACTCGATACAAAAAAATCTTAAACATCATTATTTATTTACGTATAAAACTACACCACATTAACTTACTGCTTCATTTGAAATGGACGCATTTCTATTGTGTGTAGTGGATAAATTGGAACATACAGACCCATCATTGAGCAATTTTTCAATGTAAATAGTGTTTATATTGTACTCCAGTAGACATGAGACTCCTTAGACACCTTTCATTTGCTAAACTTTCTTCCTCTCCTTCTTTCTTCTACCTGTTCTTCATTTGATTGTTTGTCACTCTCTTTTCATCATGTCAACTAGATTTACTTGAGGAATAAATCTCTTTCACCTCAGCAAGTCTCCTGCACATCGCTTGTTTCGTAATTTCACCCCTTTTCTTTTGCCACTCACTCACTCGCTAGCTTGCTAGCTCTAAAATTAGCGCATTGCTCATCTAAGCACATCATGTTGAAGTGGATGAGAAATATTATCCTAGAATGTCAACTATGTCCCCCCTCGATGTTCTCTCGATGTTGATCACTGCTGAGTCTCCAAGGGTTTGGGTGGAGCTGCTGGTTGCTTCCTCCCACCCCAGTGTTTGTGCATTTGGAAAGTGCGGAAAGGTCTGAGCCTCACTAATCTGCATGGCCCGTCTAACTAAAGCCCAAACAATCTCGAAGCGCAGGAATGACAGGTGGCGAGAGTGTTCCTGGAGCTCCGAGCTTCGAACTGGCCCATTTAATTTGGGGAATCTGTAGTATAAGAGTGGTGGGTTTGTATATGTGCGGGTGCAGGAGTAGGGAAATTGGAGCCTGTAGGCTGATACTCAAGCCAGAGGTCTGCTTGTATATATAGCCCTTTAATAGTGCCTGTCAGACTAGCAGGCTGTTCTTTCACTTTTTTTTATGTGTGGAGGGGGAATAAAACAAGATCTGCTGTCACTATTAATTGTTGAAATGAGTACATGTTTGAGGGTACAATAAACCTCTCTAGCCAGTCCTCCATTAAGATAAACTCATAGTACATGTGGTGGTGTTTGATGTCAAAATTAAAAACAAAAGATTACACACGTAAAATCAAACAAAATGCAAAGATTGCATCTGAAAGGCTTGTCTAATTGATGGTACAAGGTATTAGGCCTATTCATTCTGTTCAAAATGTTATTGTGTTGTTTTTTTAAAGATCAACATTGTGCTCTAAATGTAATTGGACAGGTGTAATTTGATAGATGGTAGTACCCTCCCTGTCTACATTTTCTCCAGAAATTGTTTTTATCAGCCTAATGGTGGCGCTAGTGATAAAAATCATAAATGGCTCATAACTAGACCTAATTGCTTGTTATTATTGCAATTCTTGGCTCAAGATGGGTTAAAAAAGTATATGGTCATAGGAAAACGGTCAACCTTTACTTTCATTAGTTAAAGGTGCAGTAGGTGATTGTCCTCAGAAACAGTTTTTGTTGTGCTGGTTAAAAGCCTCTTCACATTCCAATAGTAATGATTAAAATTCATTAATTCATTTTCTATTCATTCACTTTCTGGGGCCAGGTCGCGGGGGCAGCAGTCTTAGGAGAGAACCCCAGACTTCCCTCTCCCCAGACACTTCCTCCAGCTCCTCCGGCGGGGATCCAGAGGCATTCCCAGGTCAGCCGAGAGACATAGTCCCTCCAGCATGTCCTGGGTCTTCCCCGAGGCCTCCTTCCGGTGAGACATGCTTGGAACACCTCCCTAGGTAGGCGTCCAGAGGCATCAGATACAGATGCCCGAGCCACCTCAGCTGACTTCTCTCAATGTGGAGGAGCAGCAGCTCTACTCCGAGCTTCTCCCGGGTGTTCGAGCTTCCCCTGGGTGTCAGAGCTCCTCACCCTATCCATAAGGGTGCGCCCTGCCACCCTTCGAAGGAATCTCATTTCGGCCGCTTGTATCCGAGTTCTTGTCCTTTCGGCCATGACCCAAAGCTCATGACCATAGGTGAGAGTAGGAATGTAGATTGACCAGTAAATCGAAAGCTTTGCATTTTGGCTCAGCTCTTTCTTTACCACAACGGACCGGTACATCCACCGCATTACTGCTGCACCAATCCGCCTGTCAATCTCACGTTCCATCCTTTCTCTCACGCATGATTAAATTTAGTGATCTAAATTAAAAACGCTGTCGCCTCTAGCTTGCATGGTTTGGGATTGGTAGAGCTACGTATCGTTGGATTTGCTCTTCAGTAGTGATTTTTAAACCACACTGAACTGAGCTAAACTGAACTGAACTTAAACACTACAAACTGAACTACACTGTTCCAATTTACTATGACCTTTTATGTGAAGCTGCTTTGACACAATCTACACTGTAAAAGCGCTATACAAATAAAGGTGAATTGAATTGAATTGAATAAATGTATTTATATGTATTTTTACATTCTGGCGTAAGGTGTAAGACTAAAAAATGTACATCCAATTAAATATTGTTGGGCCGACAATTCCCATAATTCTGATAAGTAGCCCAAACTGTCTGTCAACAAATGTAGATTTGTACATCTGTGCATGCATTCATGCAGATTCACCGTTTGCGCGTACACGCTGCGTTAATGGCATGCACATGAGAGAAAGACAGCGGTAAAAATAAATGCTGAATCAAACTTTTTAAAATCATCAATCAATATTGGAGTTACTTTTGCACACTGCTGGAAGGACACCATGGCTGAAGTATTTCTTTTAGACAGGTAATGTTCTGTCTTAAAACTATTTTAATCATGCAAAGCTGATGTAGATTGTTGTTTTGCGATTGGGTTATATGCACAGAAGTGTTGTTTAGCCACTGAAATCTTCCGGCGAACGATTGATGTGACTATTTTATAAACATCAGTAAATAGCGCTATTCTGCCTAGCTTGCTGTACTGAGGTGAAGTTGGCTTTTTTTTCACATGGGTTCATTTTTGAACAATGACAACCTGTGACGTGGTCTCTATATTGTTCACCATGCTGCTCTGAATATTCAGTCTGAAATAGCATGTAAGTATGGCTTAGTAATTAGTGTAATTCCTGCATGCCGTTGGCCAACAACTAAGCATACAGTAGTGGCTTCAGGACAAAGCGCGTGAGAGAGTGAGACCAGCGAACCTTGCATGCATGAAATATTGCACATTATGACCAGTTTTGCTTGCTACACAACTGAAATGTGCTAGATATAATACAGTTTTTCGTTCACAATTGTAGTTTTATAAAGTACTGTAAAGTTTTCTAAATGGCGAATGACATGATCTAGTGGGTTGTCCACTGTCATCTTTAAGGTGCGTGTTCATGATATCAGGATGCCTGGCTTTGGACGGCAGGGGTGGGACTGTGTTTTCAAAGATATTATGCTTACCGGTAAGCATTTTGGCAGATCACCTACCGCACCTTTAATGTTAGTCATTGTATTTACAGATGCACTAAGAATAAACAATACTTGTACATGAATGATTAATTCTAGTTCAACATTTACTAACACAATATTAAATTCCAAAGTTGTGCTTTTAAGATTAGTTAATGCACTAATTTAATTTAACAAGGACTAACAATGAATTAATGTATTTCCTATACTGAATAAATGTATTGCTCATTATTTGTTCATGTTAGTAAGATACATAAATTAGTGGTACCTTATTATAAAGTGTAAGCAAAAACCATTGGGAACAAACTAGAGCAGAAAGGTGCTCTGTAGTGTAATTTATCAGCAATTACTTAAAAAAGGGTTAAAAATTATTCAATGTCAAAATCAAAAGTTTTGGCTTTACTAGCTCAGTCCACCTACTGTATATATGGTTTGTGGTCCTGTGGGGACATCAAGACAAGCCAAGTCATTAGAAGTGAACTGAAAATGTATACAATGTGAGTTATTGCCTATAAGAACATTCATTCATGCACTTTCAAGAGACTCTCTTCCAATCTATGACACACAAAATGAAAGAAATTCAAGATAATGGTAAACAAGCTATAGTTTTTGAACTATATAATGTATAGTCTTAATTAAACTTTCATTAACCAGTCATTTTTATAACTTAATCTGTCATCGTGATGCTGTAATATTGAGTGTTTATTTTTTTGTTAAAAGGAAAGTGCAGAGTGCAAATGCACATATCTAAATGTCACTCTCAGCAGTGTGGATGACGTCTGTATATTCTTTATATCAGAATATTGTCATTGCAGCTTTTTTACTTCTAATAATAGTAATTGCGATGTGTATATTTATGCATTGAATTGCATTTAGGCTGCATGTTACAACACAAGCTCATTGTGAATACAACCCCCCCTGTATACTTTTCTGGAGAGCACGAATTATGTAGTCAAATGTATATTGCTGCATTTTGTCTTTCAAATGAATGCTATGGGGCGGTATGATGCCGCCGCTGGCTTCTGCTTCTTTTTGCGCAACCAGCTGACCGCTTACCTACATGTGGATGGCTTTTCCACTGTTACCAGTTTGCCCAGTAGCTCGCCACGTACGTCGGTGGACTTCAGACAAAGAGTGGAGTTGATCACAATGACAGGGTTCGAGTCTGGTGAAGAACAGTTCCAAAAAGCAGGTAAAACAAAACAAAAAAAAAATAGACGAGTAATACAATTTCAAAATGAAAATTTCAAAAATAGCTTAAATATAGCTAAGCTTCTTTTGCAAAGTAGCTTTTAGCTTAGCTTGCTACATTTCCCAGGGTGTAGCTTTTAGTGTAGTTAAGCTACATTTTAAGTAGTGTAGCTAATAGCTTAGCTCACTGCATTTTTCAAGTAGCACTACATTAACACTGCTAATTACCCTAACCTGCCTAGTTAACCCAATTAACCTAGTTAAGCCTTTAAATGTCATTTTAAGCTGTATAAAAGTGTCTTGAAAATATCTAGTCAAATATTATTTACTGTCATCATGGCAAAGACAAAACAAATCAGTTATTAGAAATGAGTTATTAAAACTATCATGTTTAGAATCAGAATCAGAATCAGTTTTATTGCCAAGTGTGCTTCACACACACAAGGAATTTGTTAGAAATATGTTGAAGAAATATGTTGAAAAAAATCTTCTCTCAGTTAAACAGATATTGGGAGAAAAAATAAACAGGAGGCTAATATGAGAGGGGGCTAATAATTCTGACTTTAACTGTATGTGTATATATCTCTGGCTCTAGATGGCCTGTCCTCCACTGCACCTTGGTCCCACATTCATTTCAAATAGTGCTACACTGTACTAAAATCGCGGCTCTATTGACGCATTCTTTCCAATAGATAACAATAGCGTAGGCGACATCTAATCTAAATATCTATGGCGGATAGCAATGAAGTTCCCATCTTATGATTAAGATTCAAAAAGACACAAACGACATCACTCATAGATTGTCTGTTGTTTTTTTATATATAAAATTCGTGCAATACAGTGTTAGAGTTTATCACACATTAAGATAAACCATAGTTTTCTCTAGATATAGCTATTCTCCACTACATAATAATTATAACTGACCACATAAATGCTGTCTGTGTTTTGTTCTTTATTTTTAATGATTTATAAAAGACCCCCGATCACAGAAGATTGTGATTTGTTTGCGCTCTTATTTTGTAATGTCCTGTGTTGATCTCTTGTTGGCTGGGATGATGGAATAAAGGTTAAAAGTTAGCAGAATGTCCACATGTATAATCTCTCATTTAGAGAAGCAGACGGTTCAAAGGGAGTCGAGTGCAGCACAGTGAACGTTTGTTTTTGTCTTCGTTTTTTTTTTTTTTTTTTTTGGAGGGGAGCTTTGCCTTTGGGATGCTGTCATGATCACATGACACAATGGAGGGAAAACACCAACGACACAGGGCATGCCCCAAACATACGAGTGTAGCCCAATCAGAGCTCAAGGAAGACGGTGACCTCATACATATTTAAAAAAACGCCCCACCCACCCATTCTGCCCTTTCCAAAATGTTTTTTTTTTTTTTCAAATAGAGTTATGTGTAATATACATTTGCATTTTTAAAATTGATTTTTTTTCAACCTTTCTCCATCATAGACCTGTCAAGTAAACAATTATTAAATTGTCCTTCATTGTCCCCGCCACTTGAAAAGCACAGTTTTGGGTAGAAGTCCCTTTTTTTCCGACCATTTTCTTTATACAAATATATCATCTGTCCCTCTGTATCCAAGTGAGGGAATGTTTTAATGCCCCAAAACAAAGTTTCTCAATTCAACAAGTGCTACTTCTACTGCTAACAGTGATTTTAACAAAAATAATATGACGATAGGTTTGTTTTTTTTATAAAAATCTTTTAAATTTCAACTCTTTGTGGTTTCAGTCCATCAATTACGCTGCTGTTCTGTTAACTGAGCTGGAAGACAGATATACAGATATTACACACTAAATTGCATGTTTTCAAAGGGTAGAAAATAAAACTTTCTCCAAAATAAATAAAACGCTTCTCACAAAGTTAGTCGAAATAATCTCATTCTCACACGTTTTTGAATTCGCTCACGTTACTGCAGCGCTCGTTTGGAATCACAGTCGGCATCTTCAAAACCAGAATCGTTTGATTCAAACGTACTCCTAATAACAACAACACTTCACCATCGTCAAATAAAATCCACGTCATTAAAATCAAGCAAAAATAATAAACATCACAGTATCCCATGATTATTGTTTTAAAAAAACACTACTGGAAAGTAAACATGAGTGTTGTTGTTACTATGAGATGTTTATCCAGGCCTCTTTCATGTGAAACAACATTTTCCGAGTGTTACTCCTCAATTTATTGTTATTATTATAATTTTTTTTTAGCTCTCGCTAACACTCGCTGTTTATCTACACTGGTGTGGTTTTCCTATTTAGTGTGTTGGAGTTACTCTCTCGGTCACCTTTACCCAGCCTATCCAGCGTCCCCATTCCTCGCTCCCGCTCCCCCGTGGACGATGAAAAAGGTGGAGGTTGGGAGGACGGGACGGAGTTGCTTAGCGGAGCGTTAGAGTTGGAAGAATTCTGGACCCCTGAGGGATTGTGGGATTTGAGAGAGGGAAGCGTCCCGCTCATCATCATGCCTCCTCCGCCCTCCTTAGGGAAGCAGTTGTGCAGCTGGTATAAAGTGGCGCGATCCACCGTCCCATACAACGGAGGGGCGCCCAACCCTCCTATACCTCCCAGTTTGGGGTCTCGGGAGAGGGTGTAAAGCGAAATATCGCCCCCTGGCAGAGCTGAGCGGGAGTGAGGGTTGGGTAGTGTGGACACGGAGATGGGCCCCTGGGAGAGTAACGCAGATGGGGGCATCCCGAAGTTCTTCCCCCCTGGCGGGCCTCCAACTGGGGACGGGTCTCGAGAGCGCGAGGGGTCAGTGGAGCGGGAGCTGGAGCGAGACCGGCGGCGGAATCGGTAGCTGGGGAGGCGTAGCATGGCGTGAGTGGTGCTCTTAAAGATGTCAGTACGAGTGCGACAGCGCAGCTCCTTGTTCTTTTCAATGTAGATATTCACCGCCAGGACTCCCACCATCTCCGCCAGGATGAAGGAGAGCCCGCCGAAGTAGAAAGACCAGCCGTAGGAGTACTGCCATTTCTTGTCTTCGTCCTTTTTGGGAGAAATGTCCCCCAGAGCGGCAGAGATGTACACGATCACACCGATGATGTTACTCAGGCCTGAAATCAAGGGGGAAAAGAATAATGTGTCAGTGCTTTAGGGATACAGTCATAGGCAGCTTGCAAGAATTTACAAGAAATACAAGAATTTACAGTACATTGTGGCAACTGAGAATGAGATTATCACTTAAAATATGTTTTGTTATATAGAGTAATGTCATGGATCCGTTTGTACAGATTTAGAATATTTTATTTAGAGTTTTAATGAATTCTTTGGTGCCTCCTTGTACACAGCTTCTTTCTAATAATATTGTTAAAATAATATGTACAAAAATACATAATATCAGTATGCAAAATGCTGCTGAAATGTGTACAGAATATTTAATGTGATTTTTTTATGCACACGTGCCTTATAATTACATAATTTGCATTTCTCTAATTGACCCCTTTCATAACACACTTATAACATGTTTAACAGTCATCATAATCTTAAATCCTTGAAAGTTTTTAATATTTAAAAACGTATGTATATTTATTTGTACTGTATTTATGCATGCATTTTATCATCTTTGCATCAAATTACAAAAAAAAACAACAACAAAAAAAAAAACAACAACGAATTACCACTTGTGAGAGGTGTTTCTATATGCAATGTTCTTCTCTATTCTGGCTGCCGTTATTAGTCTCACACAATTTCTTCCTTTTTCTGAAAGCCTTGATAATATCATTGTGGAGTTTTTCTTGTGTTATTTCAGCAAATAGGATTGTAAAAAAATTATTTGTTGTACTCTCCCATTCACTGCGCTCTAAGTTTGCCCAACTATGATGACTTCTGATACTGAGAAACCCAGAAATGTGAAAAGGATCCATTATGAGATAAATGTATCTCGTAACTAAATTCAAAAACAGAATAAAATGATATAAAATGAATAACATGTATCTTTTAAATGTAATGCATGCAAATAAAAACATACAAAATATATAAACCAAAATGTATTCCTATAATTTAAATTAGCATATATTTAAAATTATTATACGTATTCCTAATTTTATGCTAAATATATTTACATTTATTATAAATCAGCTTTTTAAATACCACATTTTTTGTTGCTGTTGATATGCAGGTAAAATCTTAAATATTTCTTTTGTAATGTGACGTCTACCCCTGCACCCGTGCACACACTTTACCTGCGGCTACAAACAGAATGCCAGCCCCCAGCACGATGTTCCTTTTGCTCTTGTAAAAGCGACTGGCTGCGATACAGACACCTCCCATTAGCAGCAGGATGGCACTAAGAATGGGAAAGATGTTGGAGGCCCGAACCACTCCTGCCGGGACAGAGAACCACAGATGGAATGGTGAGAGACCGATAGCATTAAAGCTTGAGACCTGATAAATGTGGTCGTATTTTCACTATTAATATTAAGCAAAAAAAAAAATGAGGCACCAGGTTAATTTAATTATGCTGTAGTGTTGTGTGTATAAAAAAATAACCCCAGAGGAGAAATGTTCCCCTGGCGTTTCAGCGTCCCATCTGGGACCAGTCAAGCTGGGACAGTGCAAGGAAATGCCATCTAAATACCAACTAAAATGCCAACCTGTGTGCGAGCGTGCATTTATGCATGTGACCTGTGCACGTGCACACAAGAAGCACAGAAATGAATTGGAGCATATCAAGAGAGATAAAGCATAGGAAGGATTTTGTGGAAAGTACACATGAACGTAAACACAAAACTAACCATATTGATTTTGTTAGCTCACATTGCTAGTTTGGAGGTAAACAATTCATCTGCACATGTCATTAAGACAAAAATTGTCGCTCTTGTAATCTAAAATTGAAACCTGAAAATGCACTTCCTGTTTGTTTTCAGTTAAATTCTGAGTCTGAGGGTTATTGCTAGATCAGATATGGTTGCAGCCGGAAGTTAACAAGAATTATTTATATTATTTATTACATTTCCCATTTATTGTATTTTATTAACGTCTACTCCACCTCAAGGGGTTTTAAGAAACAAAAGCCTCTATTCTCATACTAAAACAAACATTGTAATTTTTATTACAGCCTTCTTTACTCATTTTTACCAATGGTGCCAATATTAGTGGATGCCACCTAATATAATCAATCTCTTTTAAGCCTGACTTACAAATACTTAATATTCGAAGATTACTAAAGGCATAGTTGCTTTAAAAATGAAAATTCTGTCAGTAATTACTCATCCTTGTGTTGTTACAAACCCCTAAGACCTTTGTTTGTCTTCAGAAACCAAATGAAGATATTTTCGATCAAATCTGAGAGCTTCATAATCCTCCATAAACGACAATGGCCCTGACACATTCAAGTTCAGAAGGGTAACAAAAAGTATCCTCAAAATAGTCCATGTGCAGTGCTTTATTTGTAAATGAATCATTTCTAGAATAAAACTAGTAAATAAAAGCTACTGCAGTCGACACCAACCACACACTTTCAATTTTCCCAGACAATGATGTCTCAACAATAAGGACTGCCTGTTGGCCCGGGGCCAGTGTGCGAGACGCTCAGGACAGTAGACAGGATGGTAACTGGCCCGATCGGGCAAGTGCTGCCTTGTCACTAAAGTATAATTTGCATGCGACTGTTTGTCATTTGCGTGCAAATACCGTCGTAGGGTGCTTTCACGCCTAGACGTTTATTTCAGAACCTGTCTCGATTAATTCAATAGATAGATTTTTACAAAACTTGACAACTGAAATGAGGCTATGTACAGTATGAGAAAAATGTACTTCTCTGATTTATATTTGGTGACAATGCCTGAGGGTGTCAAAATTAAAGTGCACATTTTCTCTTAGAACAAATATATATATATATATATATATATATAAATGTTTAGTTACATAACTTGTCATTTTTAAAATTGTCAGTAGTATTTAAAGAAAGGTTATGCTGAATATAAAGTGTATGTATACAATTATGTTTGGCTTTTGACACAGTATTTAAAATATATGGCTAAGCTATAAACTTTTTTGGTGGGACCAGTGAAAATTTTGGCAGAGCAAGTAAAAATCTGACAACTGGCCTGATAAGGCCAGTAGAAAAAAATCCTAGAGTTGAACCCAGGACATTACTAAACATTTATCTAAAGGTGGGTTCACACCACACTAATTGCAGAATTAATTAGCTTATGTAGCTTACGCATAAAGTCAAGGCAAACATGAATAGAGTGTAAAAATTTCTTGCAAGCTAACTAGTGCAAGTGAGTTTGGTGTGAACCCAGCATAAGTGCATCTTTAAGTTTCTGAATGTCTTAAAAGCTCAGTAAAAAATCTTATGTTTGCATAAACTAACACAGCCTGGTAGTCACCAGGCACAAGTTAATGCCACATCGATTAAAATAAACATCGGAATGCAAAACATGAAAATCAGATTTTTTACCTGGAAGTTTAAGAACCGATACAAATTAAGCACTATTATCAAGCTGCGAGTATACCTTTGCGCCCACATAAAAAAAAAATAACACCAGTGTCAGTTTTTGGAAACAAAGTATAGATGCATCTTCTAGTCTTCTAGCGTATCAGCAGTTCTTTACTTTATTTCACTCAAAATAATTGTAGTTTCCTAATATTCTGACTGAACCATAAGTATCTGGTCTGTTTTGACTTTAAACTAGTCAGGACCAATGCTGTCCATGGAGAAAGAGAGAGCTCTTAGATTTAATCTAAAGTAACCTAATCTGTATTCTGAAAATGAAAGAATGTCTCTGCAATTTGAAACATCACGAGGTTGAATAATTAATAAAAAAGTTCATTTTTAGGTGAACTAACCCTTTATATCTCGAGTAAGTAATGAACAAGGAGTAAATATTTCCATGTTCCTTTAAGAAGATAAAGCCACTGCAGTTGCAGCACTCCATTCATAAGGCAGAAGTGCTTTGTCATGATAGGGTGTTGGGGTGTTGTTGTAATAAAGTGCAGGATCTTCTTACTCAGGACGTATTCTGCTCCATCATGATCAAAGTCAGCGTCCTCTGGGAAGTGGTTGATCTGTGAGCACACGCCACGCTTCACCCCTACAAGCCCAAAAAAACAACAACAGCAAAAAAAAAAAAAAAAAAAAAAACAGAACAAGAGAACATCAGAGGTGAGACATCCTGACAACAACCCTCACATTAACAGGATTCACATGTGTTCATTCTGAGCCTAACAGAGAGTCAGCATGCAAAAACACTTCTCACGTGCCCACATACTGTGTACATTATAATCGTTTCATGCTGTAAATGCATACATTGCACTTTCTGGGGTCAGTAATATCTTTAAAATGTTTTTTATGCTCCTCAAGGATGCATTTATTTGACCAAAACCATTAATAATAAAATATGATTACAGTCTAAAATAGCTGTTTTAATTATTTTTTTTCCCATGTGATCCCAAAGGCAATTGTTTTCACACAAAACATTCAAGAAAAAAAACAAGATGTTCAAAATGTGCAGGAAACATTTCCAATCATTGAAAACACTTGTGTTGCTTAAAGTGTTTGAATAGACATATTTTCTGATATTTTAAAAGATTCTATTTATCAATATGTGGACCTTTTGGTATTCTCGGAAACTATGATAATTAAAAATGTAAAACAGGAAATATGTTGAACTATTGTTATTGTTTACATCCCTCAAAATGGTATATAAAAATACAAATACTGGAAAATTTGAGCTGAGTTTAAAGGGATAGTTCACACAAAAATGTCAATATTTGTCGTTTACTCATCAAGTTTTACAAGCCTGTTTGAGTTTCTTTCTTCTATTGATTCATTCATTTTCTTTCAGCTTTGTCTCTATTTCAGAGGTCGCCACAGTGGAATGAACTATTCTAAAGTAGTAAAAAACTATTCTATAAAATAGTAATAATAATAATAATAATAATAATAATAATAATAATAATAATAATAATAATAATAATAACAATAATTTAAATAATGAAAATATAGCCTATTTCAATCCTGAAAAAAAGCTGCATTTAAAAAGTGCAAACACTTCTAATAACCCCTTAATGCTTATGCCATATATTAGACGGTTATATGTATGAATTACTGAAGACGCTCCTTTAATGCATTCACTCGTTTTGTTAAATTAATTTAAAATACACGTCCCATCCATGCCCAAACTTAAATCATACCTGAATACTCTCTAACAGTTCCAAGTAAACTGTTTTGTGTGACATTCTCATAAAATCTCTCTGGTTTTGAAACTAATACCTTTGTTCTTAATTCTTCTTAGCCCTGGCAATTATGTTTATCTATTTTGTATTATTATATTATTTCCTTTCCTGTTTCTCTTACGTTTATATTCTTTAGCAGCCAGTCAATATAATACTTTACGTCTATGGAAGAATGAGTTAATAAAGACAGAGAATGTGTGACATCATATTTATCAAAAGACGGTTTATGTGCATGTAAGGCCACCGGTCCGAGCCGGGAGCGAGCCGACGATACCGGCATGGGAGACAAATGCTCTGAGGAGGCTAAGATTGCAGAACAACGTCCGTCGCTGGATGCGAGGAGTGAGGTTTACACGATCACCAGCTGGCTTCCGTTACATAAGGGCAAATATAAATGACCAAAACATAATTTACTTATTTTAATCATACTCATTTTAGTACTTATATTGTCCAAGACATTGATATTAATATTAAATGCTACTTTTGTGCCTTTATTGGCTTTTTTCTCGGGTTAAAATTATTCCATCTCCACCTGCTGGTGAAAAAGCAGCTGGTGATCTTTAATCTGCAATCTATTGCTTTTCCTGCAGTTCCTGGATGTAATGTCGAATTCTAACAGTCGAATTTGGGCCACTGAATTTATGGAAGGGAATATTTGAACTGAAATAAAATGAACTGAAAATTATCTTTTGAATATTATACATCGTATTTTTAAAGGGTACTGAATATTTTGTCAGTGAAACCTGGAAATTAAATATGAATTATTGAATTTACAAGTACGAAAACATGTTTGAAATATTTTTAGTTGAAATATTCACAGCTTAAATAAACAGCTATGTTAAATTTCAGGACCTAAAAATACAAACTCTGCAATTCAAGTCATCAAAATGCAAGAATTTGTTAATATGGTTGTATTATTTTTTTCAGTTTGTGCTATTTAACAAGTTTTTTAATTCAATACTTTTGGCATTGATTTTGTTCCATACCATTCCTAATGTTATCAGACAACGATTTTTATCTGGTCTCATCAAGATCTGAGATCTACCAGGGCTCGAGGATCTTATGAACTCAGGGCTCTCTCCTAGAACAGCATGCCAAAGTGTGAACTCTTAAAAGGTGAATTCTTCCAAAATAGTATAATTTTTAAAATCAAAATAAACCTTAAAAAACTGTTTTAGATTTTTATCTTATATATTATTATTACTATTTGTGTCTTTAATTGTATGTATTATTTATTGTTGTTGATGACTTTTTGTTGTTCAAACATTTATTTTTAATTATAGAAAAGTGCTATTTATAAAACGTGGTAAACCTGATCTGTTTTTTCTTTTGCCACACTGGAAAACCCCAAAAATTATCTTTGTTTAAACTTTGCGTACCTAACACCTAGTCTCTGACGTCATTTACATCCACATTCTTTACATTTTAAAGGTCTGTACTGGCCCAATACAACCATCAGTTGGAATAGAATAACTTTTGCATAGATTATAATAAAGACATTTTTTTCCTATGATTACTGACATGTGCAGGAACCACCAAAAAATAATTACAGCAACCTAGAACACACAAACCCAAAAGGTACACTTTCAAATTTGAGTTTACAAAAAAAGCGCCTCTTTTTGGGAGGGGTTTATTATAACAGACAACATATACAATTATGTTGATCCCTTTCAACAGTGTTTTATGAAAATTCTAAGGGTTTTCTTTAAAATGACACCAAACTTTTGCATTTACACCTCTGCATGTAGATTTGGGAAGCGTTTAAATTTGGGTAGGCAAAATCCAGGCAGGAACCCCAAAATAGCACTTGACTTTAAGAGTAACTTAAACCATTAGAGGGAACGGATTGCAACAAACCATTTAAGTTCAAAAACTAATCATAATGAGAACTGTGAACTTAATACATTTAAGTAAAGGTAGCAGTTTCAGCACAGTAAAACCCGATAAATGAAAAGAACTCAAACCGAGTACTGTAAAACCCAATAAATTAAGGCAACTCAAACCATTTGAGGAATCCGATTGCTACAAACCATTTGAGTTAAAGAAACTAATCTATATGAGTACTGTGAACTCCATTTAAGTTGAAGTAATGAAGTATTTAATTACCTCATTCAACACTGAGTTCAAAACTCTTTTTAAATGAGTAGAATTAACAATTTTGAGTTAACTACACTCATTTCACTTGATAAAGTTGACTGTTGGGTTTTACAGTGCATGACATAGCCAGTGAAGCTGATATGGCAATAAACTCAAAACTCTCTCCCTCTCTTCTCTATAAGAAAGAAGATATTCTCAAGAATGTTACAAAAAACAGCCACTGACTTCATTAGTATTTTTTTTCCTTTTACAGATGTCAATAGCTTCTTTTTCCCAATATTCTTCAGAATTTCTAGTTTTGGGTTCAACAGAAGAAAGAAACCGAACTAAAAGTTTAGATCCACTTAAGTGTGAGTAAATGGTGAGAATTTTCATTTTTAGTGAACTATCCCTTTAAGCAATCACAAGCAATTATACAGATAGACAGAAAGACAGACGGATAGATAGACAGACAGACAGACAGACAGACAAAAAGAAAGCCTGTTTCCTCAAAAATCTCATTTAGGAATACTGCAAGAATTCTGAAATCCTAATTATTGCTCTAATGCATAATCTAATCTCTATTTAAATTAGGCAGGGAACTCATTTTTGGATTGTTGTTACTGATACAGATCTAATTCCCTTAATTCATTATCTTCATTTGTTAAGAAGTGGAACAGGAAAACACACACACACACCATAGAAAAGAGAAATGGCCCTGGAGTTAGTCTGGAGTGAATATCTACCGCTCCAGTACTGCGGCTACAGCAGACAGACAGACAGATAGACAGACAGCTATGATGACCTCATGACTGCTGCTGATTGATGGAGTGGGAATGTGATGGATTGAAGAGACAGACGGAGGGAGATACAGGTGGAGATGTGCGGGAGGGGGATTCTCAGATGCTTTTCTGTCTTTTTATATTCCTCCTCTCACGGACATTAATCTGTAAGACAGAGAGACGAGGACACAAAGGGGAAAGGTGTCAGTGTAGGACAATCTGCCAGCGCCATTTTGGTTCTGTTAGAGATACTGCGGCTTTCAGCAATGGCTTTGTTTCCAATCAATAGTTACTGCTATCAAGTTCCCATCAGCAGACCTGCCAACTCTGGAAAAATATTTTTACGTACCACAATAGCTCACACCCTTTTGCACTACTTTAAATTAGATCATTTCCACACTATTTCCTTATGACCATATTATCAAATTATTAAATGACGATCTCCAGTATTTAACGGATGACAGCAGCAGTCCAAGAGGCTAGATTTACTTGATGTTTTATAAACAAATTTCGGGAGGAGCACGATCAGTCTTTGACGAGGCTAATTCATCACAGATAATCATTCTATTATCCAATCAGCTCAAGACTAAACCCCTATAAATAGTAAAACACGTCATACCTTTCTTAACTTCAGCATCCCTCCACCACCCCAACTCCACATTATTAAACCCGATACCTATTTAAATCTGAGGGGGGAGCATTCTGGAGCCCGGCTAGACACTGCAGTCGGACCCCATCTCTCTCTATCCTGAATAACAAGAGTTGTGAAGTGAATGTTGTGTCGATGTGTGACAGAGTGAAATTTATGACAATTCAGTTTATTCTTCTTAGCCCCTGATAACCTGATAGGTCTAATACTTCCTGCAAGTTCATTGGCCGATGGTGACCATGCTATTTTTTGAAAAGATAAAAAATAAAAGTGTGTTTATGAACGAGTTCAGAAGGTGGAGAGCAAGCAATCTTTTTTATAATTATTTTTATGGGAGAGAGAGGGGAAGGGTCGGCATAGGACCTCGAGCTGGGAATCGAACTCGGGTCGCCGTGAGCACCACTTAACCACTAGGCTATTGGCACAGATGAGAGCAAGCAATCTTTAGCGCAGGTTTGAATGCATTCAACCACTTGTGCGTCTACCCTACAAGATCAATCTGGTTGAATACAAACCGACTCTGTATGCTGTTGAAAGTGGTTAAACTCAATTCACAGATGTACTTAGCGCTGTCGACTTGTGACCGTATCGATAAACAGAACATAATAAACCTCTTGATGTAATACCAGTGCAGTGGTCACAAAAGAAATGTTAAAATTAGTGTTGTCTTGATTATCATTTTGAAGGTAGACCATAGTAAATTTCGGTTTACCATTTCAACGTTTTATTATCATTAAAGCTTTGACTGATCAGCAAAATTTTGATAACACACGATAAACCCTGTAATGTTGTGATTAGCTAGTCACGAAAGGCTGCAGTGTGAATGAATGTTTATTCCTTTTCCTTCAGCTTAGTCCCTTTATTCATCAGGGGTCGCCATAGCGGTATGAACCGCCAACTTATCCAGCATATGTTTTAAGGCTGATTTATACTTCTGCATCAAGCGCACGCATATGGTGCGGCGCAGTTTTCGCACGGTCTCATAGTCCTCGCCATAGCTGATGCTGCCGCTGATGCGCACCTCTCAAAAAATGTAACTACATATCGCAACAACACGTAGCGCAAGCTCTGTGATTGGTTGGTATGGTAGCGATGACTAGCATGGACGGTGCTAAGTAAAAAACTGCTTTTATTCCAGCCAAACTAAATTAAATAAAACTTTCTCCAGAAGAAACAAATATTCTAGGAAATGCTTTTCAAATGTCCTTGGTCTGTTAAACATCACTTAGGAAATATTTGAAAAAGAAAAAAAGAAAAATAAATCAGAGGTGTGTTAACAAATTTGACCAACTGTACACACACACACATATATAAATACACACATTAAAGTATGCAGTATTCCTTTCATTTAAAGTGTCCTTCACATTATTGAGAATACTTTTAATTACCTATAAAAAAACGCACACACAAAAGATGTACACAAGTTTAAGTAAACAAATCCTAAATGAAGGAACAGGGGCGAATTTCACAAAGGTAAGCGACTACTTAGGGCCCCAGGAAATCTGAGGTCTCCCAAATAAATACCTAGAAGTATAAATTATATATAACATCATTTTCTATCATATTTTTTATGATGAGGGTCTAAAAAATTTATGTTTAATAATTTTTACATCTGCGCAAATGTGTCCCCACCCTCAATCATGGAGAAGTCCAGCAGTCAAATTAGGTAAAGATTTAGTTTAACAACAAAATAGTTTAGATACCATTTTCTGTTGTGAATTAATTTTAAGAAAACAAATCATTTAAATAGATTCACAAGATGCTTTACATGTTGTTATTATTATTTTGCATTAAGAAAAAGTGTAGAAAAGTAAAGCAAAATAAATCAATTGGGGGGTGATCTTGATCTTGATCTTGATATTGGGGGGAGTGATCTTGATCTTTTGATCTTGAGTCCTTGCCACAATGTAGGCTATAAGACACAGG
Source organism: Danio aesculapii (assembly GCF_903798145.1). Lineage (NCBI taxonomy): Eukaryota > Metazoa > Chordata > Actinopteri > Cypriniformes > Danionidae > Danio > Danio aesculapii. The sequence goes on along the minus strand of NC_079450.1, from coordinate 39,085,969 downwards.
ATCCCTGTCCTTAAACAGCAATATATAAACAAAACAATCAATAAACATAAAACAAATATTTATATAATTGTAACTAATGTTACAGAGTAATTCGGTTTACTGTCTAGATAAAAAGCGCTTGTTTTCCAATCAATAACTTTCTTTGACCCTTGAAAATATCTTTTGAGGGATTTATTTCAAACAACTGCAGCCTAAACAACAGAACATTGTTGTCTTTTACCTGCAGTGCTTCTACCTTGTCATGTAGCCTACTATATCGTTTTTCTATTCGCTCTATAAGCCCAAGATGATGGCATTAAGGACAGCATATGCTTTTTGTATTTTACATAGGCCTTTTGTCAAGTTTAGCTGCTTTCAGCTTAATTGTCCAACATGTTTCAAGCAATGTCACGGTGTTTAAAAAAAGAGCATTGTATTGGTTTACTATATGAAGCAAATGAAATGAAACAACGTCACATCATTTGTTTCAGAAAATGAATAAGCAGTGTCTCGACGTTCATTTGAAAGCATCTGGGTGTCAGTCTTTGACATGAGTGAACTTTGCTCTGCAGCGCCCCCACACCTTGATGCTCACGACAAGAATAGCTTGTAGTAATCTTTTTAAAGTGAGATGTAAATCGCCGTCATGCATGAATGAATTATATTTTTGCACTTTTACACAATAATCCATGATCACATTACACAATACTGAAACCGCATGTCAAAATAACACATTGTCAATATTTTTTGAGCCCTCCCCCCCAAATTTCACAAACCATGTTTCCCCCCTAGCTCCCCTGTAGTTCGTTGTTTTTAAATATTTAGAACTTTTTTTTAATAAAACCATAATAATATTGATAACCGTGATAATTTTGATCACTATAATCATGACATGAGATTTTAAACCAGATGGAAACAGTGCCTTAGAACAGCATCAAGCCAGTATGGAAATTCATGCTAGTCTTTTCAGAAGAAATAGTATAGATCAACAGAAAGTTCACCATTAAAGATGACATTGCTTTCTTCCTTCTAAAACCACTGATCTAAATTACACACACACATGAAAGTAACTCATTGGCTTTGTATGTAGCGTTAGCCTCTGCTATCGATTGCTGCTACAGCAGTTGGGGAGTCTATACGAAAAGCAAGATGAGCCTCAGTGCGTGTGTGTGGGAGTGTGTGTATAGAATTGGGGAGTCGTTGTGACAATCAGTGCACCCATCATCACACAGCCAATAGTATTTGGGCTGATTTAGCTGCGGCATTCATTATGCAGATCCAAAATGTCCGCTTTCCACTTCACCTGCTCCTAATTGTGTTTCTACTAAGCATCCATCTTGGCTCTAATCCCTGGGGAAAGCAAGGATGTCTTGACCTCTAAACTATGCCAAGTGTGCTGTAACAACTGCAGCGTCCAAGGGGCCAAAGAAAGAGGGGAACGAGGGGCTTTAATGAGATGAGAGGGAGAAACAAAGACAGATGAGCGAGAGAGAAGCCATGATGATTGGGAATCCAGGCTTATCTTTAATTGAATGCTTTGTTATCGGAGAGCTTAGCCATAAGGCTAAATTAACAGAGCACAATGACGGGCTGCAGGCGGAGCGGAGAGCGCATTACATGGGGATGAGTGAGAACATGAGGTGCTAGAACGGCCCCTAAGACTGAGACTGATGTCCCTCACTGTTGACCTCTCAATGCAATCAGCTCTGCCTTTTAATTAGGGCTTTACAGACATTTTGGCCTGTGCTCTTCTTAACACTCAGAATGCTTTAGCAGTAAATGGCCATTTCAGGGCTCGGGATGCGGATATGTTATATGATACTGTGTTCATAAGTTACATTTAAATACTTTTTAAATAAATAATTTACATTTTTTTATATTCACCATTTTCAGAATAATGCCGTTGTCACACTAGAGTTTGAGCATGCAAAATTCTCTCTTATGTTGCTGCAAAAAAGAGCCGGAATTAAACAAGATGATTAGACATTAAAATTTCCATATTTTTAATTTCTGTACAAAGAGGTCATGTTTTGATTATTGATTGGTCTCACGCAGTCATGTGATGTGATTTTGCAGGACAGAATTCACCAAGCCTGAACTTTGCAATGCAGCGACATTCCAAACTTATTGTACGAGCTTGTGTTTCCGATCTGTCGCATTCGCATGCGTATGAATGGAAGTCTGTTGGACGAAAAGTGCAGTCTGACTGTGGCTTAACTTAAACACGTTTAAAAAAAGAATCAAAGCATATTTAAATGAAATTTATTACGTAAAGCTTGTGAGATCCTTAAAATTGATTTGATAAATAGTTATATTGTCATATAATAATTCTGCTAATAATTCTGACTTCAACTGTATATATATATATATATATATATATATATATATATATATATATATATATATATATATATATATATATATATATATATATATATATATATATATATATATATATATATATATATATATGTATAAATTAAAATTTTCTTAAAGGGGCTAATAATTTTAACCTTAAAATGGATTTTTAAAAATTAAAGGCTTTTATTCTAGCCGAAATAAAACATATAAAAGTTTCTCTAGAAGAAAATTATTATCAGACATACTGTGAAAATTTCATTGCTCGGTTCAAAATTCAAAACTGTGCCATTTTTTTTTTCTTTATTAAATATTTCCCAAATTATGTTTAACATAGCAAGGAATCTTTCACAGTATTTCCTTTTATGTTATTTGTTTTATTTCAGCTAGAATAAAAGCAGTTTTTATTAATTTAAAAACCATTTTAAGGTCTATGTTATTAGCCCATTTAAATGTGCAGTAGGTGATTGTCTTAAACTAAAAAGTCTCTTAAAAGTCTAAAAGTCTCTTCACATTCAAATTGTAAAGACTAAAGTAAATGGTCTAATTGTATTTATATGTATTTTTATAATCTGGGTAAGGCCATAAATAATATTAAAAAATGTTCATCCAATTAAAATCTGTCAGGCCGACAATTCCCGTAATTCTTATAAGTAGCCCAAACTGTCAACAAATGTATGCTGAATCAACCCTTTTTAAAATCCTGAATCAATATTGGAGTTACTTTTGCACGCTGGTGGCAGGACGTCACCATGGCTGAAGTATTTCTGTTGTACAGGTAATGTTATGTTTTAAAACTATTTTAGTCATCAAAGCTGATGTAGATTGTGTTGTTTTACAAATGGGTTTATGCATGGAAGTGTTGTTCAGCCACTGAAATCTTCCGGCAAGATTGATGTACTTTGAATATTCGGTCTAAAATAGGATGTAAGTACGGCTTATTAATAAAGTGTAATTCCTGCTCCCTGCCGGCAAACCACTAAGCATACAGTAGTCACTTTAGGACATAGCGTGTGAGAGAGTGAGACCAGCGATCCTTGAAATATTGCACATTATGACAAGTTTTGCTTGCTACACAACTGAAAATGTGCTAGATATAATACAGTTTTGCATTCGGAATTGTAGTATTATAAAGTACTTTAACGTTTTCTAACTAGTGAAAGACATTATCTAGTGGGTTGTCTACCGTCATCTTTAAGGTTCATGTTTGTGATTTCAGGAGGCGTGGCTTTGGACAGCAGGGGAGGGACTGTGTTTTCAAAGCTATTATGCTAATGGTTCGCTTTTTGTCAGATCACCTACTGCACCTTTAAGTAATATTTATTTTTGATACAATGATTTGCCTAATTACCCTAAGCTATTTAACCTAATTAACCTATTTTTTAATAAATAATACTTTGTTCAGCAGGGACAAAAGTGAAAACAAATTACTTTAGATTAAAGAGATTAATTCAAAATTAGAAATATTTAGTTTCATTTACTCAGAAATACAAGCTGTAATGCAATTTTTATCTCTAAATCGTTTATTTGATTTTATAAAACTTTTTAAATCATTTGATTTTATAAAACCTCGATGTATAATCAGGAACCACATACATTAATTTCATTTTATTAATATACAGTGCTCAGTACAAATGAGTACACCCCCTTACAAATCTCTCTTTTAAATTTATATTTTCTTTATGATGCTTTACAATAATATATTTGCTTATACATTAGATTGTCAGCATAAAGGCCAAAAATGAAACTCTTTATTACGCCTGAATTAATTACCTTAAATAACATTTTAATAAACAGGAAAAATTAAGAGAAGCCAAAAAAAATATAGTTTTTTTTTTTTGTCGTTTGTAATGTATTAAGTTTTAGCAATAACTCATGTTATCCTCCTAGTCCTCAAGATGTTAGGTGACCAAACTCTTATTTTAATTGATCTAATAAATTAATAAAATTTTGTTTGAATGCACCAAAAATTATTGGCTATATTCTCAGAGAAATTAATAAAAATATTTATTATCAAATTTTTTAAAAATTAAGTTTTTCAAACAAAAAAAAGTACTGAGCAAAAAAAAAAAATAAATAAATAAATGCAATCTCCAAAAATCTCAAAGGGAATATTACATTTTGTGAAATTAAAATGAAATTTGCAAACAAAAACGAAACGCAAATAAAAATCAAGCAGTGCATAAAAACTAAAATATATATATATATATATATATATTTGCAAAACATTTTTTTGCCTTAACAAAACCAAACGTTACAAGGGAACTTGGGCGTTAACGGTAGGCCCAGACATACTGGGCTTTAAGACCACCTCTGTGATACTTTGTTTCTAGGTGATGACATCGATAAATAGAGGCAGGTCCGGGACTGCTATAAACACCCAGGTTCCCGTGACTCCGCCCCCTTGTCAAATCAGGGCCACAAAGTGAAACGCGTAAAAGATGAAAAATGGTGATGTGTTCAATACTTTCTTTACCCGCTGTGTAAATATATATAAATATATATAGGCAAAACAGATTTTATATATGTGGCCAGTCAGGAATCAAGGAATTTCCTATAATATTCTACTATAAGACAAAAGTGATCTACATTTTGGATGACCCGAGGGTGAATAAATTAAAAGCACATTTCCAGTTTTTCTGCATTTGAAAAACACGCAAGTAACTTTCCCAGTATTCTTCATTAGAGACACTACTTTTTATCACCATGCAGGGGAGAAAAATAGCACAAATAACAAAGAAACACAGTTACCCCCACAACAAAGAAACTAAAAAAGCGAAGCTAAAAGCTAGCCTGACCCTCCAGACAGCAGATCCTCCACAGGCCAGAGTGCGTCAAGGCCCCGGGGTCCTTCTTGTCCTTATTATGGGGGTCCTCTTGTGTGTTGTTGGCGGTGCTGTTGCAGATGAGCGCCCGCGAGTACAGCCAGTAATCAGTGCCGATAGCCACCGTCATCAGGCCAAAGGATGCGAATGCACCCACGATGGTGAGAAGGATCTGAATGCCCTTCTCACACACCATGCCTATGAGGAAAAGAGGAAGATAATGAAAAACATATGCAAACATCACTGACTGCCCATCTGTCTTTCTTCTTTTGTATTTAGAGATAAAAGAAAGTCCTCCTTTCCATTTTCAGCTTGATTCTAATCATGTCCTCAAGCTCAAGGTCATTCAATGCTGCGTTCTGATTGGACAAATTTTCTTACTAGATGGAAAGTTTCTGCCTTTAACTGAATTTTGATTTAATATTAAAGCATACTTGGTAGGGCTTTTCACTACGGGACAGTTAATTTTAATTCTAATTCTTAGAATTTTTATCATGTTTGTAGTCCAAATAAAAAACAAAGCCTTTTGAAAACAAGCAAAACATATTGTCTTCCTTTCAGAAATAAAGGGTCAGAATTATGTCAGTTTTTCATTAAAACAAGCGAAAAATGATTTTGCTTATCCCATTGGCAGATTATTTTTCTTATTTTAAGGAAAAACTGATTTAATCTTGACCTAATATTGTTGAAAACAAGACAATTTTTTTGCACGTATAGAAAATGCTTCTTGATTTAAGAATTAATATTAGGACTAGTAACAAAAGAAAAACTTCAAGTAAGGAAAAGTATCTTTTGCAGTGTAGCATGAACAATGAACAAAGCATTTATTAATTATAATTCAACATTTACTAATAGTACATTATTAAAATCAAATGATGTGCTTTTCAACAGTTAATGCATGAGTTAACATTAATTAACAATGAACAACTGAATTCTCATTAACTAATGTTAACAAACATGAATAAATACTTTAATAAATGTATTGTTCATTGTTTATTGTTCAACAAATACATTAACTAACATGAACATTTATCAAGTCCTTGTTATTGTGTCTTGTCTTAAATTTGTTTTGTTGCATATTTAAATATTATTTGATAAATATTTCTTTATTGTCTTTGAAATATTGTTATTGCATACTTAAGAATGCTCTGGAAATTATTCATGGTAAATCCAAAATATATAGAACAGTGTAAAAAAAATCTGTAATTTTAAGTCTTTTTCGTTCACTTAAAATAACAGCCATTAAATTACAGAAATGTACTGTAAAATAACAGACATTAAATTACAGAAATTTACCATAAAATAACGGACATTAAATTACAGAAATTTCCTTAAATTTAAATCTCTGGTAAATTTCTGTAATTTAACGATCGTTATTTTACGTTTTTTATTTTACATCCCAGCTGCCGAGAAAACCCCGGAAAAATACAGATCTTTTTACAGTGTACAGTAATTTCGTTTAAAGGGTGGCACGGAGGCACAGTGGTTAGCACTTTCGCCTCACAGCAAGAAGGTTGCTGGTTCGAGCCCCGGCTGGGCCAGTTGGCATTTCTGTGTAAAGTTGGCATGTTCTCCCCATGTTGGCGTGGGTTTTCTCAGGGTGCTCCGGTTACCCCCACAGTCCAAAGACATGCGGTATAGGTGAATTGGGTGAGCTAAAATGTCTGTGGTGCATGAGTGTGTGTGTAAATGTAAGTTTATGGGTGTTTCCCAGTACTGGGTTGCGGCTGGAAGGGCATCCATTGCGCTGTGGCGACCTCTGAAATAAAGACTAAGCCGAAAAAAAATGAATGAATGATTGAATGAATTTGACACATACAGTATATGTTACGATTTTAATTATCTTTACCCTCGAGGTATTATTAGGTGTATGATTTTATGTGAAATTGTATTATTCGAAAGCAAATTCCTTACCTTTGAGAGGTTTAAATGAAATAAAAGTATACTCTAGTTACTCATAAATTTCTTTTACGATCTCTTGCTTAAAAAAAAACGGCAGGTGCTTCTTTGCGTCAGTTATGCAGGATGTAAATAAATCTTAATATACAGTTTCATAATTATACTTCCGTTGTTTTTGAAATATGGTAAAGTGTATTATCGAATAAACTCGTAAGTATTTATGCTTATAAAATATGATATAAAACTGTTTTTAAATTACCATTTCTTCATGTAACATATAGGTATGTTACGTTTCTATGTTATGACTGTAATAATATAATGCCCTAAACATCAAGGTCAACAACAAATACACTTCAGCAAATACACTTCTAGCTGAATCTTCTGTCTATGCTGTGCTCAACCTCATAACCAATATCGTCACTTGACTAATCGATAATGTATTCAAGAATATGTTAGTTTACCATAAATTCTTGTCATGATTCCCGGTCCTAAAAATGTTGGTCTCTGCGCTTTTTTTAAAGTAGGACTTCAGTACACTTTTATTTGTAATTTAATAAATACTTCTATTGTCTTAAAACCTGAATCAAGAAAATACTGTTTTTATTGAATTCAATGTTGATTCTGTTTATTTCACTCATTACAAAACAAGTTTAAGAGCCATTCAATAAGTTCACTGTTGGCAAATCAATATTATTACTGAATATTGAGTGTCATTTAGATGTTAATTAAATGGGTAAACAGTCAACCAAAATACAGATTAACGTCAATACCTTGTAGAAACTTGTTGATATGTTATGTTTCTGATCAAGGTCATCTGATCAAGGTCACAAAATGAAGGAATTGTGTGGAACCCAGTATTTTTTTAAAGTGAGGTTTGACAAAAATGAAGTTTTTTCAGTTTTAGGGGTGACAGGGGCGTAGCAGACATTTTAAAAGTGAGATCTAAAATTTTACGTTCATTGTATTATTAATCACCTGTTTCTAAATGGTCTATCTCTAGAAGTGAGGGTGACATATCCGCCCCATCCCCCCGGTTGCTACGCCACTGTTGGGTCAACTATCCCTTTAAGTGCATATTTATGTATGTACAATTTGATTGTATGCAGTGCTTCAGTTATGATTCTAATCAAATGTTGTTCCCCGATTGGTTGAAACAGCTCACCTGACGGCGAGTTTCTGTCCTTCGACTCAATTTTGAAATCTTTCTTTTCCTCGTCAGATGAGAATGTGCTGTCCCCTCGATCCGGGCAGCATCCATCGACTGTCCTCACTCACTCCTGTCCTCCTGTACTCCTGCACTCGTTTGCTTCCTCTTTTCTTCTGTTCTCACAGATCAACCACAGTGGAGAAGCTGCTGTTGGTCTCTGTGACCCGTTGTATGTATTTGGGCTTACTTTGTGTCACTTCTGCTCATAGCTGATAAAAAAAAAAAACCTAGAGATAAAAAAGAAAGGAAAGAAAGAGAGATTGGATTCTGCTGCAATTTCTTTGCCGGTAAAAAAAAACTGTTTGGAGGAATTATTATTGTAAGCAATTTGAGGAGAAAAAGCAAAAGCAGCTCTGCTCTGTTCACAGGGTATCTCTGAATTGAAAAAGCTTGAGGATGGAGAGATAGAGGGGGGCAGCGCTTTCATCCCTCAGGACGAGATAAGCGAATAACTGACAAACATGCAATTCAGCAACATTACGTGAACAGGATCATTGCAATGAGTGTGTAGAGACTCCCTGGCCAAGCAGGAGACAAGTTTACTTCAGAGCTGGATGTTTTATGTTAACCGCACCAACAGTGCTCAGCATAATTGAGTACACCTCAATTTGAAAATGAATATTTTTAGCCATTTCTCAGTGAATATGGGTCATATATATTGGTGCATTTAAACAAAACACATTTATTAAACAGATATATTTAATAAAATAATATTCAGGCCCCCAAACATCTTCAGAAATATAAAGACAATACATTTAACTTAATGTGAAATATTGGGAAAGAAAATTACAAACTACTAAATTTCAACAAAATTTTACACATTTTTTGTTTCTCTTCATTTTTGCTCTTTTTAAATTTGTATTTAATATTTTTCTATAACATATAAATTTGGGTGTACTAATTTTGGACCGTTATCGTAAGCTATTTTGTTAGATAAGCTCCAGATTTGGCTTCAGTACTGATTAATCTAATGTATATGCACAAATATAATATTGTATAGCTTCCTATAAAAAATATTCATCTAAATGGGAGATTTGTGAGGGGTGTACTCATACATGCTGAGCACTGTATATGACACACACTCACATACACTAAATGTATGTTGTTTTATGAGGACTCTTTGTAGGCATATTATATTTTAGACTTTACAAACTGCTTATTATATTGCCTTACTACACCCTTACCCCTAAAGCCAACCCTTACAAAAAACTGGAAACTTTTGATTGTTAAAGACCTTGTTAAGTATGTTTTTTTTAAGCATTTTGAATTACGAGGACATAAGACATGTCCTTGTAAACCACCTTCACAAAGTTACACCTCAGTCATTTCCATGTTATAAAAGATTGTGTCCTCAAAACACAAAAACACACTTGTATGTCTTTATTTCTCGGGATTTCTCATAGAGGTAATGATTTGGCAAGACTTTATTTTGATGGTCCCTATTGCATTCTGTTGACTAAATTTGTATTGCAACTACATGCCAATTACTTCTCATTTGAGTATTAATAGACTGTCTGCCTAATATTTGCTGATGCTGCTCCTTCAACATTTAACTGACTATAAGAAACTTTGCAAGCACATGCCACCCTACACTAACCCCAACCCCAACCTAACAGTCTACTTATAATCTTAAATTCAACAAAATGCGTTAAAGGGACCATCAAAATAAAGTGATTTTATACTGTACAGACTGTATTATTTATCCTAACCCTCATAGGAAACAATCTGCATTATTCCATTTTCTAAATATTTTGTTTTTTGAAATTTATGAACCTTTTCCTTGTGGGGACCAAAAAATGTCCCCACAAGGTCAAAATTTACTGGTATCGCTATACTTGTGGGGACATTTTTCCGCAATGTAAAGAATACAAGGTACACACACACACAAACCTATAAAACCAGAGGACAATTGTGCAGTGCGCATAATTTAGCAAACATAATTTAGCAGACATAATGCAGGCCTGCCTTAGCTTTTAATTATTTATAATGCAATATGGCACAGCCATCAAAATGGGTTAAACCCTGTATGCATGGTGAGTCTCTGCAGTACAGATTTGTAGCGCTCATAGAAAAAGCTCTTTCGAGTAAAGCACTGATGGAAAATCTGAGGCTTTTTCTGTGATACATAAAAAAAGACTACAAAATTAATTCCAATGAGCTGAACTGAAGCATGCAATTTTGCATGTGATAATCCAATCGATTCTAATTACAGGCATTTTTTCACATTACACAATTTATAATATGGGTTCATCTCTGCACAATATATTCTTCTTTCATTTTGAACTGTCTGTGTCCATTTAAATCCATTCAATTATATTTTATCACCCGGAGTCCCTGTTCCACAGGCAAAGTTGTAAAAAAGGGGTAACAGGTTTATTAAACATAAATATTTCCAGTACCAGAACCAGGTAACAAAAAAGCCAAAACAACAAACAAAACAAGGTACGCTACCTAATATTAAATTTCTTAAATAATTAAATTAAATTTAAAATTAATAAAATAATTATATATAAATCTCCATTTCTGAAAATTGACACTCTTAGACTGGTTTTGTGGTCCAGGGTCACATATACGATACAACACACCAAGTTCCTGATAGGTCACTTTTAGAAATAATAACCAGTGTGAAATCTTAGCATACATTTATAAGAGAAAACTGCTCATGGAAATAACATCTTTTACACATACAATTACCTGTGATTGCAAATAAAGAAAATGTATCATTTCAAATAGCATCAAAAGCTAATAGCTGAAAATCAAAGTGTTTTTGACAAATTGAAGAAGGAAACTTTTATCTTGACGTAATTTCACCGTTAGCCTTCTATTGTTTTGAATATTAATACTACTATTTTGTAATTAACAATTTGTCACCTTAGAATTATAAGGTTCTATCTGACATTGTTGTCAAAATTTAGTTATTGACATATTCTTATTAAATGTCCATTTATTTACGTTATCGGATGTTTTTAAATACGTTTTTTGCATTTTAAGACTTTTTATTTAAAAAACAAATGTTACAAACATACTATTTGCTATATGGAATGCAAAAACTTTGAAGCTCATAACTTATAACAGTTGCATAAGCTGCAGTTTAGTACACTCACTTAATTTACTTTGCAACAAAGCAACACTTTTTCAGTACTATGACAAACAGCAATTAAAACAATAATCAATATCCTTCAATTTGTTAAAGTCAATACAACAAAAATAAGAAATCATAATTACAACAGATTTAAAATCTACTTTAAAGGACAGCTTTTAATTTGACATTATCAGAGTATACTTGACTGCATTAAAAAGTCATTAGTGTACTCTCTTTAGGTATACCTAAGTGGCCTTAAATTCAATTAATATTGCATTATCAGCAAGTAAGGGTTTTACAAAATCTACGTGATTTAAATGATTTAAATTAAACTACGGCTGCACATATAATTAATCACATTTTGTTGGAAATCCAGTTTGATATCTTAAAATGGCTTTTTGGTGAAGGAGTTACTTAACCACAAATAAGTATGAAAAGCAGATCATCAGAATATGAAAACCAGAGAACATAAAAATCTCTCATCATCTCTTCTCACACGATGCATTACAGTTTATTTTGATCGAAGCAGGAATGTGCGAATGAAACTGTGAAAAGTGAAGAATGCAGACAGAGAGCCAACAGTCTGTTTCTGCACTCTCAGCTGAGTCTCAGCAGGGAATAAAGCATCATGTGACATTAACCTGTATAAACTGAGTCCAAAGACTTCATCACTACAGCTCCAGTCTCTCTGCCAGCAACAAAGTCACTTTCACAGATCACAAAACGCCTCTTTTCTCACCGTGTAATCACTCATTAATGGTGCTTTATCACACCGCCGGTGTCAAGGAGGCGTTTAAAAATGTAGGTTGCCAAGCTGAAGTTACTAATAAAACAAAAGAGCTAATTGTACTATAAATAATACACATTTATTTAAAGGGGTGATCCACTATGATATCATATTTGAAACTTTAGTTGATGTGTAATGTAGCTGTGTGAACATAAACAGCATCTCTGAATGTAATACTATCCAAATACAATGCAAAGGAAGACATTGGCTTTTACAGAGTTAGCTTAGCAAAGCCTACAGCGAAGGAAGTTTGGGTACTACAAAATAATACATCCAGGCTAGAGAGATGACAAATGCTTCATGTTACGCGCATTCACCACACGCTTACACTCCGCGCAGTGAAGAGGTGTGGCCAGAGGCACTGTAATGTTAGAGCAGAGAAAGCTAAAATGGCGTCCAAATGCTGCTATTTCCACAGAGCGTGTTCTGTTTCTGTAATTGGGCTTCCAAGACACGACACAAAGAGAGAAGTGCCTACAATTTAATTTTAATTATGATCCAGAGAATTATAAAAAATATATAGCCAGCATTTGATAAAGGACAGCTTCCAGAATCTCTCCCAGTTCAGAGATGGATTCGGCTAAAAACTCCTCAAGGAAGGAGCAGCTCCAACCATAACAGACGAAGATGTGGATTGTGAGCCACAACCTGTAAGTATTTTTATTTGTTAAAATTGATCTGTTACATGCATAGTATGTAGCGTTAACGGTATGTTGTAGCAAGGACGTAAACAAGGATGTAAACAACGGAAAATCAGTTTGGCACCGTTAACAATTAAGCTACAATTCATATTCATATTTATCCAAACTGCTGTAAAGAGCCACAATCTTCACCAGCGCTGCTGTGTCTCTCTATGCAGCTCCTTTCCCTGCGTTCTACATCTCAAGTTACATTTTTGATATTTATTTCATAATATTACACATGCTTATTCCAAATATATCTGTGTCCTCTGTGTCATTTACTGTCTAATTCAGGCAGCTAATGCAGCTAAAAGCTACTCTGACTGAAAGTATTTACACAGCGCAAAAATGCGTGCTTGTAGGGGCGTGACACTTTTCCTGGTGATGTGGAGCCCATCCACAGCACATTATGTGAGCTAACCAATCAGAGCCTTGAGGGTGGGCCTTTTGCAGGAATTAGGAAATATGACAATATGTAATTTTCATGTTAGCTGAGTAGCTGTATATAATCAAAGTAAGATATATGAACAAATAATGGGATTTTTTTTTACAAACGAAGCATGAGCACACATTGCTTTGCATCTTATAAACACAACCAAGCCTTAAAATTACACTTTGAACCACCCATTTAATAAACAAATATGTGGAATGTATGTCTTATATTTTCACACAACGTTTTCTATTTCACTACAGCACAATAATACATTTAGTCCCACTTTATTTTAATGTGCAATTCTAACTATTAGCAAATCATTAAATATGACTTTTACCTCAATAAACTCCTAGTTTGGTGTTTATTTTAAGGTTTGAGACAACCTGGAATACTTTTTTGAGATTTTAACATATTTGCAGAGTTTTCTTATCCTATGAGAAGATCCCGCTTCTTAATTATTCATGAGAACACGTGCAAGCACGAAAGCAGGGCAGACCTGCCAAGCTGTGAGACCCAATGTGAGACTACGTCAACGTACGGCAAGCAGTATTTAGCCATTCATGAAGGCTCATAATGTTATGTGTTTGTTTCCATGATTCACAGGGTTTGTTGCATGTTTTCCCCCGCGATGCTGTCAGGGCCGATACAGCAAAGCTGTTGGTTTGCAGCAGGCATTTTTGTTGAGAGAGCTGTACAAGAATTGGAGAATGGCGCACTTTTCTTTTATCAGTTGAGTTTGTTACCATTCAGACACATCGCCTATATCCGTGCTGCTGTGTTCGCCTATGTTTAAAATTCTGCGGCAGGGTTAATGGTTGGAATAGACAGGGAAAGAGACCTGCTGCACTGCTATCCACTGTGTCTGCATTCAGACCCGGGGATTCAGGAGGAAAGAAGTTCTCTTTATTTATAGAGTTTACATGATTATCTTTATAATGATATAACAAATTGTGGTTATGTGTATATGAAATTACGAATAACAAATGTAGCAGGGCATTAAATTACTGTTTATTTCTTTGCATTTTAACTTTGTAAACTATAAAATCATGCGTCTCATTTGTGTCTCATTTTTGTGAGCCAACTGACAACAGTCATTCGCTCCCCTCTTTTTTCCCTGCTCTGCTCTGCCGGCCACGCCCACTCCTCCCTCTGTTGGCAGCACTCCATGCCCATCATGAAGCATTTTTTTTTATTCTGAGGTAGACTTAAAGTGAAAGAGGAGGATTTCATGGCCCTTTAAGTAAGGGATAAAGTTCATCCAGGTAGTTGTTTTGGAGTATTATTCGGAGTATAAACCCTGACAGATTGCTTCAATAATGATAATGATAATGATAATGATAAAACAAATAAATATGCATTTTTTTGCAGAAGTTCATATGTGGGTCAAGAGTCTATTCAAAACATTGTAGTCAGCAGGAAAAAACAGCATTAATGATAAAAATGCACATTTCTTATATAAAGCGTTATATAATATGTACTTCACTACCTTGTTTTGCGTGACAAATTACTTGTTGGCAGGCTCATAGCATGACGTGCATTTTCAAGAAACATCTAGAACGAACATTACAGTACACTATGAATCCCTTACATTTTACCGGGTCTATGTAGAGTGTTTTAAGGCCACCGCATCATAGCTTCAGATGAATAATAATCTGATGACTTCTATACGAAAAAACAATGCTAATAATGATATTCCTCTCACAAAATCTTTGCGCACCACATGTCATGTTTGTGCAGTTCACGTGCCCTGAGAAAGCCAGCAAGAACTGAACAGCCCTGAGGGGTTTAACTGCACCTCTGCAGGCCACAGAAACATTCATTGAGGCTGTATGAAAAGCACTGCTCTCCTATACGTCAAAATTATCATCCCAGGAGTCACACAGAAGACAGTCAGCAGCTTTCAGTTTCTTAAAACTGAAGTAGCTACTGTAGGCAAAAAAAGAGCATCAAACCCTAGAGCCACACACATAACACCTCATATAAATCGCCTGTTTTTCACTCAAGCTGCACAATATATCCCAAAAATATCATTAATAGTACGCATTAATAGTACTATATGCTGTATACATATCACAGACATGTGTGATAAATTACATGTATTTTATACATTGGTTATCTAAATTTGACCAATCTGATGGGGCCTTACTATCTCTATCCCCACCACCCAATTAGTTGCTGTTTTGCTGTTCTGACAAGAGAAGAAAATGACAACAGCCAATCAAAGTCAGAATATCTGCTGAGGTTTCACCTATTCATAGTGTTTTAAAGACTAAAGCTGCATCTAAAAAACCACTGACTTCTCAAGTAGGCACTACATTTGAATTTGAATTTACTACACTACCATTAGAAAAGTATGACTAGATAGTATGAATGTGAGTGTTATGAATGGAATTTGAACGTAGTACATCTACCATGTTGTCATTGTTGCCATTAATTCACGCCCACACTATAAACCCCCGCTGTTGTCATTACTAAAGATATTAAGTTAACATAACTTGACATGACTTAAAATACCAGGTTTTGGCATCAAAACTTACTGTTGTTTAAAGGGCACCTATGGTAAAAAATCTACTTTTCAAGCTGTTTGGACAGACATATGTGCATGTATGGTGTATAAACCGTCATATTAGGGTGATACAAGCACACCCAGGGCTTTTTTTTCAATTTAACAACATAAAAAACGGTGGACCAATTGGAGCGGTTTTCAAACCGACCGCAACTTTACGTAGGAGTGTGGTCCCCCCGCCCATTAATATTGATTGACAGGTGCGTTATCATATCCTCTGTTTGTTGATTCACGTCCGCCATTTTCAGCGTGAGTCGAAGCGATATCACTAAAGGAACACCCTTGCTCTATTTTTAGATGCAAGGCTCATTGGGCTCAACACAAGATCAATATTCTCCACATTATCGCTCTAATCTGAATTATTGGTTGTATCTTTAGGTAGGTTTGCAAACATGTGTACTTCTCATTGAGTCTACCTTATACTTCAGCCGTTTGCATTTCTCGCGATCCCAAAAGCTCCCTGTGATCTTAACAAGCATGCGTTTTAGAATTCTAAACATAGGTTTCTATCAGGGTACACTCAAGTCGACGGCTGGTGCTGCGGACCGCTGCAGAAACCTATGTTTAGAATTCAAAAATGCGTGGCGCGACGATTCGGGACACTTCATGTTTCTGCCGCGCCACAGAGAGTGTCTGGGTGTGCCGTGTCGAGGCTTCGAGCGGCGCATCCGGTGCCTCAATCAAAGTTAATTCAGTGTGCGGGGTTATTAGTTTCTGTGTACAAGCTCGGCACTTGAAACTAGCACACAGTTGGCTGTAAAACTGTACAAAGACACAAATGATTTTGTACTCTCTGCTTGGTCTGTGTCCGAGCCGTACATGTACGACTGATTGCTGATCCTCTCCTGCTCCTTTCAGTCTTCCTGTCTGTGTTGCAAACGCAGAGCGGGTGAGCTCATGGCCCCACCCCCTTGTTACGTTGGCGGGAAGCTGAAACTAGTCTACATGTGAAGCAACACACTCATAAATCAGCGAACTGTGGACGCGCCCCCAACATGACACTTTTTAACACATTATAATAAAAAAATCTGAATTGTGTTTTAAACTGAACCTAAACTGGCACACTCAGAAGAACCATAATATTAATATTAAATCATAAAAAGAGGTAAACTATGTGCCCTTTAACTTACTCATTAGGCAGCAAAAAACTTTTAATTAATATTTTAAGTTCTCTGCACCTAACATTTTAATTTCTTTAAACGATTCACCATGTCTCGATTGGAAATTCTGCCCTGACAACCGCGCTGATTGGTCAATATATGTTATATAATTCAAGGGGGTCATTTTGCTTGTGATGCTGAATTTTGCTGAAGCACAGCAGGACAGAGGCACTACCTGAACCCATCAGAGGAAAGAGAAAAGTTAAATTAGTAAGTAGATATTTAAATGCTTATATACATTTAGCTTAATTGATAACCACGCAGGAGCGACACAGTGGGTAGCGTTGTCGCCTCACAGCAAGAAGGTCGCTGGTTCCCGGCTGGGTCATTTGACATTTCTGTGTGGAGTTTGTGTGTTGGTGTGGGTTTCCTCTGGGTGCTGCGGTTTCCCCCACAAGTCCAAAGACATGTGCTATAGGTGAATTGGGTAAGCTAAATTGTCTGTAGTGTATGTGTTTATGTCCTGGTCCTCCAGGTTAAGTGTTGGGCTAACGTCCCACCTCATAAAAACTAAATGTTACGAAACTCCAACATGATGCATGATAATCCAACATTGATATAAATGGCCCTGGGAGTAAGCAAGTAAAAAATATAAAAGCTAAGTAATTTGGAAGTTTAGTCTATTAGCCATTTTATCTGTACTTAAACATTTAAGTTTTTTGTAATTAAACATTTAAGTTAATTCAATGAAGAAACCACATTTGGTCACCTCAATTACTTGAGTTGTCGATTTCCCTTTACTCAAATTAACTTAAGGATTCACTTTCCTAAAATCATTTGAGTAGTTTCAACTTATTAGGGTGTACAGTGCAATTATGAATTCTGTCGCATGGCATCATGGGATAGCGCACCGTCCACTGCAATGCACACTAAAGAATCTGGCCAAAAGTACTCTGGAGTAATTCTTACCTACTGTTTTTCGAAGTACTAATTCGCATACTACTTATCTCACATTCCAATTTTTACATATTTTACCAATTTCAGACAGAGATTAAATGTTTGCACCTTGATATTTCTTTAAGCCCTACTCACACTGTGGGATTTCAGCCACGATTTGATCATTTGAGATCTAGACTAAAACTTCTGTTCTTTGATTGTTGGTTTGACATGTCCTAGACAGCTGCTTAATGGCCGTTGCGATCAGATTTTTCCTCCGATGATGTTTTCGCAGTGTCAGAAAATTTCAGACACTTTTCTGCAGTGTGACAAGCTTTGACAAGTGTCAATCCAAGAACCAATAGGAGCACCAAATCTGATCCTTCTATCCTTCTAACTATCGCAATCCTTTAAACCACCACAGGGAAATGTCAAAAGAGCTTTTTTCTACTTCCTGGTTTATTTTATTGAGACATGCTTTGTGCAAAATTGCTGCTATTGATTGTTATGTATGCTGTGAGGTAGAATTTCATGAAAGTGTCATGGATGGATGACGTCAAACTACCGGTGAGTTTTCTTCCACGTTCAGTGCATCTTTTTTACACTTTTGCATTCAGTTTGACATTCATTCATTCATTTTCTTTTTGACTTAGTCCCTTTATTAATAGGGGCTCACCACAGCGGAATGAACCACAAACCTATTCAGCATATGTTTTACGCAGCAGATGGCCTTCCAGCTGCAACCCATTACTGGGAAACATCCATACACACTCATTCACACACATACAGTACGGAAAATGTAGCTTATTCAATTCACCTGTACCGCATGTGTTTGGACTGTGGGGGAAACCGGAGCACCCGGAGGAAACATGCAAACTCCACGCAGAAACGCCAACTGACCAAGCCGGGGCTCGAACCAGCAACCTTATTGCTGTGAGGCGATTATGTTAACCACTGTGCCACCGTGCTGACCCATTCAGTTTGACATTGTGGGTAGATTTCATTCTAAAGGGCTCATCCCTATGCCCTAATCCCTTCAGAGGGTCCCTTTCCTAAACTGAGTGTAGTGTATGAGACCAAACAGCTTCTCTGTTAAGAGGATCATTTCCCA
This sequence comes from Danio aesculapii, assembly GCF_903798145.1. Lineage (NCBI taxonomy): Eukaryota > Metazoa > Chordata > Actinopteri > Cypriniformes > Danionidae > Danio > Danio aesculapii. Next base: position 39,067,006 of record NC_079450.1, on the reverse strand, counting down.
AAGTGTTCATCAATTGTATTTTTCAAAATCCTTCATTCCAAAACACCCTTCAAAGTGACCAGTTTTGACCACTTTGGTTTGGAATGACACTTCAATATGGCGGCCACAAGTGCTGATATATGGAGGGTAATATATTCCATTTGGAAAGCACCGTGAGACAGCTCACAGATCTTACAAGTGTGACATGTTTGTGCAGTCTGACATACAATCTATGGGATTAATAAAAATTGCACAATATGAGCCAGGATTTAATCTGAATTAGAATTATTAGTTCTGAAAAATATATTTTACCTGCTTATTTTAATACCTTCAAATAAATGAATGAGTTAAAGGCATAGCATTAAAAGAAAAGCATTTTTTCCAGGGAAATATTATATATCGTAAGAAATATCGTTACAATACTCAACAACCATATTTAATATTTTTTTCCAGTATTGTGCAGCCCTACTTTCCACTGTCTGCACAATGATAAACACATACAAACATGTAGCCTGGCAGACTACGAAATAACATATTTAAATCTATTTATAGTCACACAAGGACAAGAGAGGAAAAAAAACCTGGAAGAAAAACAGCAGAGATCTTGTTCTCATGAGACTGTGACGTAATGGCGCTTCCATTCATAACTTCACAGTTATGCTGCCATCTGAGAATTGATTTGCTAGGCTTTGGGGATAGCAGGAGAGGGGGAAGAAATGACATAAAATAACTTAATTCCAACAGATCATTTCCTCACCATACATACGACACGTCAAGATGTGTACGTCGAGTAACCGATCAAAATTACAGACAATTAATGCAGCATTCAGACAAATCATGTCATGCCTGTGAAAGGCGAAGCCGTAATTATGGGAAAGGGAAACGCGTCCAATTATTATGACTCGTGAATCAAAATAATTAGCACATAAGTCCCTGCTGCAATCAGTGTCAATTATGACCTTTTTTTTGCGACGCTCAGAAGAGAGAGAGAATGAGCGTGAGACAGAAACATAGGAGGAGAGAATGGACACAGCAGGCAATATAATAATGGAGAGTCTGAATGAAATCAAACAAAAGCAAATGCACTGAAGTTTGAAAACCTTTTGTGCAAAGAAACCCTTGAATGATTCATTTTTTAAAAGTCAACTGAAATTTTAGTAATACAAAAATATATATTTCATACTCTTTTTAATTTTTTTTTTAATAAAAAATCCTGTTAAACCTATTAGGTTCAATTCTTTACCTCCTGTACACAAGCTTCACACACAATAAAGATGTGCTTCATTGATGACAAATGAGACATTAGCAAAACTGTAGCATCCACCTCATCTGGCACTCTTTTTTCACGTATTATTATTTCTATTCGGTGTGTGAGAAAACTGTTTGAAGGAATCAGTGAGGGTATGTGCACACAAGACTAATTTTAACTAAAAACATCCCAGCAAGCTTTTTTGTGTTTAAAACATGTCTAATAGATGTCTAATAGATGTCTATAATGTGCATTTTATAAAAATGTAGCTTTTAGTGCTAGATCCACCAGGAAGACATAATGTCACGTCACTCATCACAGTCAGTTCCAACCAATTGCCACGAGACACAAGAAATATATAAGCTGTCCACTCATTTCATTCATTTGGTTGCAGATACTGACACGGACAACCACCCACCATCCTCTCCACCACCACCAGGTAAGGTCCACCCCTGCCTTCATCCTCGGCAGCCAAATGTAAATGTAATTGATTAAATTATGAAATGAAGAACTTAGTCAAATTTACAATATTTTGTATATTGATTTCCACTTTAATGGGAATATATGTATAAAAAACTTGATTAATGTTACCATTTAGCAGAAAAAGGCATGTTTTACTATAGATTTTAGACCTAGGGCACTGCCATCTTGGAATATCACTGTGTCTGATGTCACGGGCTTGGTTCCGTTGCCTCAGCTGAACAGATACAGTGAAAGTAATGGACTGAACACGGAGACTAATTTAACTCAATGTGTGAAGCTGTGGATGTGGAGCTGCTGCAAATACACATACCTTTGGAACGGTATAGCAGAAAATTTGGTGGTTTCAAAACCTTGACTTTTCCAAACCGCGGTATACCTTGAAATCGGTTATTGTTCCATGTCTTTGTGTGTCTAACTTAAAAATATATACAGATAAAGTCAGCATTATTAGCCCCCCTTTGATTTTTTTCATCTTTTTTTAAATATTTCCCAAATGATGTTTAACAGAGCAAGGAATTTTCACAGTATGTCTGATAATGTTTTTTCTTCTGGTAAAAGTCTTATTTGCTTTATTTCGGCTAGAATAAAAGCAGTTTTTAATTTTTTATGAACCTTTTTAAGGTAAAAATTATTAGCCCCTTTAAGCTAATTTTTTTTTGATAGTCTACAGAACAAACCATCGCTATTCAATAACTTGCCTAATTACCCTAACCTGCCTAGTTAACCTAATTAACCTAATTAAGCCTTTAAATGTCACTTTAAGCTGTATAGAAGTGTCTTGAAAAATATCTAGTCAAATATTATGTACTGTCATCATGGCAAAGATAAAATAAATCAGTTATTATAAAATAGTTATTAAAACTATTGTATTTAGAAATGTGTTAAACAGAAATTGGGGACAAAAAATACACAGGAGGGCTAATAATTCAGGGGGATAATAATTCTGACTTCAACTGTATATTTATTCTATTGTTCTTTTTTCCTTTTAATTGCCGATCATTTGATGCACTTTGGTTCACTCTCTGTATTACGCTGCCTGACTGCCTCTATGGGTTTCAACCATGGTTTCAACAAGGTTCGCTACTGATGTAATGGGGTGGGTACTTTCACTTTTCACTACTACAGCTGCTCACCTCTGTTCGTGTTCAAACCAAACTAAGATTGGCGCGTTTTTTCATGGCAGGTTTTTATCCTTCATACATGTTGAGAGATTGAGTTAATCGACTTGAAGAGGGAATATGTCTTGACAAAATCCACATAGCCGTGACTTAGTAAAGCGTGAAGTCATGTATGATTTTAATCGTTGCATTGGTCTAAATGTAAATCCCTTCAACAGGCAGCGCTGGAGCAGTGTGACAGTGGACCAAAGCACATCAAACGAAAGGTATTAACAAAAGAAAAATACACAACTTAAGACACTCAAATACTTGTATTTGTTGTATTTGCACCAGCTCTGCGATGCACGTCCACAGCTTCATGCATTGAGTTAAATTAGGCTGTGCAATCTGTGTTCAGTTCGTTACTACCATGATTGAAACCCAGACAGGCAGTGTAATACAGAGAGTGGACCAAAGTGCGTCAAATGATAGGTTATTAAAAAGGCAACTTCATGCATTAGGTTAAATTAGGCTTTACAGTCTCCGTGTTCAGTCCATTACTTCCACTGTGTCTGTTCAGCTGAGGAAACGGAACCAACCCTGTAAGGTCAGACACAGCGACATTCCAAGATGGCGGCACCCTAGGTCTAAAATCTGAAGTAAAACATGCCATTTTCTGCTAAATGGTAACAATAATGGAGTTTGATTAATAAATTTTCATTAAAGTGGAATCCAATGTACAAAATAAGGTAAAGTTGACCGAGTACTTTATTCCCCTTTAAATATAGAGATAAATGCAACTTACTTTGGCAAGCAGATTCAATAAGACAATTGTCCTATTTGTTCAACATTCAGGCTCACTAACATTAGTCTTCACTTCACCTTTGTGTTTGGTTGAATGTGTATGGCTGCTGGAGCTTCATGGTCATGCTGAGGGTGTGAGAAGGAACTGAGCCGAGAGATGACATCGCTAATGAAGGATCAGAGCGGAACACCTGAGCTCTCCTGCTCTCCTCTCATTCCCACACAGCCCTTATAACAGCTCTCACAGTCCCACACCTCTCCTTCACTCCAGTAACACTCTTTCCCTGCCAGCCTCACCTCTAATGCGCTCCATTTGTGGACACTTAGTTCATCCCACTCACACTGTGAGTGCCGTATGCATAAAATTATGGGTATACTTTCCATGTATTTCAGGAATATGTGTGTCTTAAAATTGCCTTTTGACATTTTGTTCGCTTAAACAGTAGAGCTTAGTGGCTTAATGTATTCCTATGAAACCAAAGCTGAATCTTCAGTATCGTTACTCTAGTCTTCAGTGTAATGCTTTAGTTATCAAACATATATGATATTTTAGTGCCTAATTAACTTTATTATTTGTGTTTTAAAAACTCTAAAACACACTCTGAAATATGAGGAATGCTAATTTCAAGCATTTATTTGACATCTAATCCTTTTGTAATATTAAAAATGTATTTGCTGCCCCATGATCAATTTAATTCATATTTGCATGAATAAATAAAACATAATATAGTAAAATGGAAGTCATGGTGGCGCAGTGGGTAGCACGATTGCTTCACAGCAAAAAGGTTCTTTGTTCGAGTCCTGGCTGGGTCAGTTAGCATTTCTATGTGGAGTTTGCATGTTCTCCCTGTGTTCGTCCGGGTTTCCTCCGGGTGTTCCGATTTCCCCTGCAGTCCAAAGACATGCGGTACAGGTGAATTGAATAAGCTAAATTGGCCATAGTGTATGTTTGTGAATGCAATGGTCTATGGGTGTTTCCCTGTGTTGGGTTGCGGCTGGAAGTAAAACATGTGCTGGATAAGTTGGCAGTTCATTCCGATGTAGCCACCCCTGATTACTAAAGTTTATGCTATGTAAAAATGCCTCTGGTTGAAGAGGAAAAAGTCATTTGGCTAACATAATAAAGTTTGTTGTCTGAACATCATTTTGTTAGGTGTTGTCGTAACTTGAATATATCGATGCAAACTGTTGCGTAATTTTTTTGTTTGTTTGGTCTAAACCAGTGTTTCCCAACCCTGTTCCTGGAGGCACACTTAACAGTACATATTTTCGGTGTTTCTCTTATCTGACCCATTAACTTCAGGTTTTGGAGCCTATTTTAATGTTTTGATGCGTTGATTCAGGTGTGTTTGATTAAGGAGAGGTTGAAAATGTGGACTGTTGGTGTGCGTTCAGGAACAGGGTTGGGAAACACTGGTCTAAACAATATTTTTTCGAATGCACATTTACTTTAACAAGTTCAATTCAACTAGCAGTACAATTTTACTAATGTATATAGTTTTTATGCAAATGTTAATGAGCATATGAGGAAAATCTATTAAATGAGACCATTTAAATTAAAAAGTAGCAAAATTATCATATTTGTTACACCACCAGCATCACGTGTAAGTCATATAGAGGTGTTTGTGCAACAAAATACAAGTGGTAAAAAACTGATAATAATCAAACGACCCTTAAATATTCACAAAAAATAGAGCTTTAGTAAAAATAGAGCACTTACGGACATATGTTTTTACATTTAAATCAGCCACAGAATTATACACAGCATGTGTTACTCTCGACCGTCCACTGAGAGACATGAAAGTAAAACTAATCCAAATGCAGTACTATAAATGTCGACTAGGTCAGGGATTCTCAACCGGTGGGCAGCGGCCCACTAGTGGGCCTCAGCGATCCTGCATGTGGGCCACAAGATAGCTTAAATTTAACTTTATTATTGTACTTTAATTATTTGATTTCATGATTAAATAGGTTTTATATAAAAATTATTGGTGTAATGGCATTTCCCATTTTCTGTTATTGATTACTTCAGACTCTGCAAAAAGAGCCTCATTGTAAAATACAAACTTAACCGTGGCTACACTTCCAACCGCTGCACGTCAACTAGGACTACATGCTCAGCTGTATTAAACAAACCATCACGCAAAGGTAATGGTGATTAGAGTTAACCAGTTTACGCATGCCTCACGTCTGCGAATTGTATCAGAGTCGCACATCTCCGTTGATTCACAAACTATGCGTGCTCTCTTTGTGTGAACTTTTTAGAATTTCAGCATAGTTGTCCAAGTTAGGGTTGTATAACGTGAGTGCGAGTGTTTTATAACAGACACGCGCCCATACAGGAGGATCTAGCAAGACTTGGTGGTCAGATCGGTGTGTTTCAACAAACTTAAGGGTGTTTTTACTGTATTTTAAATCATTATTTTTTGTTTATTTTATTGGATACGATCAATAGATGAATAGTAGTCAGTCCAATTCAAAGCAGCGGCTTTTTTTGTCATCTTTGTCCTGTACAGGTTCATTTATTAAAGAAAAGGCCCATATATATATATATATATATATATATATATATATATATATATATATATATATATATATATATATATATATATATATATATATATATATAGTTTATTTTAGTTTTTTATCAAAATAATAATGAGATAATAATAGTATAAGCAAAAGAAATGTAATAAATAAAGGTTTAAAATAAGCATATTCTCTAAACAATCAGTTTAAACAAAAATGTCAGACGTGCACCTTCATAAAATTTCTGAAGAAGGCGGTTGGCCCTGAAATGAAAAAGGTTGAGAACCCCTGGTCTAATATATAGACTCTTAATAAATAGATGCTGAAATACAGCGGTACATTATGCCACATACACAATATTTTTCTTGACTGTTTTTTGTAATAAAAATGATGCATTTATTATAGGGCTATCCAAAGAGGGTAAAATCTAATTGTGATTTTTCTGAAATTGTGATTTTGATTCAATTTGTGATTTTAATTTAGTAAACAGCTCACTATTCTCAATGGTGTGTAACACACACTTTAAATGAAGACAATACAACATGCTTTAACAGTAAATATATGAATAAATATTATGTCTATATAAATATAGTCTATGTACAGTGTGTAGCCATTATATATTTAATCTGAATAAAGTATGTGCACTTAGACAGTTTTATACATTATTACATGGTAACAAAAAAAATTGTTCTACCATGGTTTTAGATGCCTCATGGGCAAACCCAAGCGGATTCAGTAGAAGCATCGCAATTAAACATGTTAGACATGGACAACAAAAATCCCATATAGGTTGCTTATGAGGGTCACAAGTAGGTGTCTGGAATTCCCACATGGGCAAACCCAGGTGGGCCCCACATGGGCAATCCTAGTCAGGCCCCACATGGGCAATACCAGGTGGGCCCCATATGGGCTTTCCCATATTTTTGATGTTGCAGTGCGTGGGCCGGCAGTTTGAAACCCATGATCTATGTTGATCCTGGAACAACATTTCAATCAGAATTAAGGGTTACGTTAACCGTTTATGATAAGTTTCGGCTTATGGTTAGGTTTATGCACTTCTACATGATTATTCTACATGTGATTATTCAACTATTATACCACTCTGATTTCAGGAATAATTTACAGTTATGGTTGGGTTTAAGGGTAGGGAAAAGGTATGGATTACATTTTCAAACAAAAATGATGTTTCAGGATCAACATAGATGTTAATGCATCGTACTTGGCAAACTCATAAAATGTTGCTTTAGATATCTAAAAATTGTAAAAGTATACTTACTTGTGCATTCTGATATAGCTGTATAGTTTTACTTAATTAGCAAAAAAAATTATTTTTTATTATTTTATTATTAGCTAACCAAAGGTTCAATTATGTTTAGATTTAGTTATGTTTTTCCTGTCTGGTTTGTCTCTCGACTTAAACCGCCTACCCAGCTAGAATAGAATGTTCTCTCAACTTTGGCTAACATTCCCTACAGGTTGTGTTAATGTTTTAAAGAAAACATTTTAATGTAATATCCAATGAATTTTCAAAAAAAAAAAAAATCCCAAAACAATGAACAAGAACATTCTAGCGGTGTTTTGAAAATGTTGGTAAGGGACCAGATTAAAGAATGTTTTCTTGTGAAAAACTTTTTCACAATGTTTCATAAAACCAAAGTAAGAACTTTCTTACAGTCACATTAGAGAAATGTTTTAAGAACATCATTGAGATGTGGAATGTTCTTCGAAGAATGTTCTAGCAATAAGACATTTGAACAAAGCTAGCACATTTTATCTGCAACATTTTAAAAACATTTTAAGATCATTGAAATGGCACCAGATTGAACAATGTTCTCTGTTCAATGTTTTAAAAAAATCAAAGTAACAACATTCTCACAGTCACATTAGAGAAATGTTATAAGAACATGATTTCTTTTTAATAATGAGACAGAAAGACAGGAACTTGCAAACTTAGTTGGCTAACGATTGTTTTTATAAAGGAAACACCAGAAACTATATGAAGAGTTCAGACGCTAAAGCCGCTAAACGCCATTTCTGCCAAAAATTAGATAATGGCATTGAGTGAATGCTTTAGGCACGTACTACACCATCAACAAATAGATATGCTTGTAATCATCTAAATCCCAGTGTCAGTCCATTCAGAAATAACAGTTTGTTGGCAAAAGCCGCTAAACAACAGCTGCCTTTGACAGCAGAAGCCGCTATATCCAATCAGAAGCGCAATCGAATCATGTATTTTCAATGTATTCGCTGTTAAGCCGGATTTTATGAGGAGACATATTCTGCTTTTGATTTCGATTTTAAAAGACGGAGTTTGATGAATTGGATGAGCCTGCCCGACTGTCAGTGAACGGCAAATGAAAACGTCCCTTACCTCAAAACTCTGTGCATTTTAAGAAAAAGAAAACACAGTGTACAGACGGAAGTGTAACATGCATTCATAATGTGTTTTCGCACAGCGACGCTACTTTAAATTAGTCCGATTTACTATACAATAAACGGCAACTGCATTTCATGAAAGACAGTTAAGATGCCATTCTGTTATCCCACATGTATGCTATGAAGATAAACTTTAAATTAGATCTACTTTAAATTAGTCCGATTTACTATACAATAAACGGCAACTGCGTTTTATTAAATACAGTTAAGATGCCAAGAGAGTTGAGGATAAACAAGAGACCAAAACCTTAATTATGGAGAGAATGAATGAATGACAGCATCTAATTGTCTGAGAGACATCCCCTTTTTGCCCAGTAGGCCTACCTTGTGTTTTATTTGCCAATTTAAGGTATTTTTTAAAAGATAAATATAATGTATAAAACTATACAATATTTATATTACTTCATAATACCTTTATGTCTGATAAGCTTTTTATATTAATGGACAATGCACAGATATTGATGTTTCACAATGTTTTTACACTACATTATTTGAATCTACCAAGCTTAGCTTACAATGTTTACATTGTTCTACTTACATTAAATCTAAATCCCAAATATCAGAAATGACAACAGCTTGTCAAGATTTAATTAATGTCAGTTTTAATGTTATTGATTAATGCACTTACTAGAGAGATTTCATTCATTCATTTTCCTTCTGCTTTTTCCCTGGTTTATCACAGCAGAATGAACCGCCACTTACTTGACAGATTTATATATTTTAAATTTCAGGTGGTTTGTGTGTTTTATGTTTGGTAAAATAATTTCTAATGGCATCTTAATTTTCAACTAATTACACTGTCTTGTTCCAACAGGTGGATTTAGAGGGTTTTGCATAAAAAGCAGACGTGGATTTAGCTGGTTGACGCAAAAGAAAATTTACCTTGTTAAAAAACAAAGAATTATCTAAAGTGACATTTTTGAAGAAAAGGTATTTTATTTACTAGCTAATAACCTTTTCATTACATATAAAATGAAACTTCTGAACGTTATCCGAGGAGCCTGATAGAAAATGCTCATTTACAAGAAAAGAGGTCTAATGGATTTAGAGGTTTTTCCATCTGAACTCTTCATATACAGATTGACTCTGTATTCTTGTTTTTCTGCTCCTCCAACAAACAAACACAAATGGTACATGACATTATTAGAAATATAACTCATTTAAAACAAAGCAAAATTTTGCTTTTGGATATCTAATATCTAATTTACTTGCTATTAAGTGAGTCATACAAAACTCATGCTTTTCAACATGACATTTTATTATGTTTCTTTGATTCTTACCTTTTATGTATTGAGTAATAAAGCAGATATAAAAGATCTGCAATGTATCAAAGATCAAAAGAAAGTGCATGATAAATAGAGTGACTGTGCATTCCGAAAAGAAAGAACAAATACCTGAAACAGGTCGCCAACAATTACAGTCTCAGTTCCTGGATAAGCTTATTTATGATTGTAATAAATTAGCATAATCATCATTGGCTGCCTGCAAACAGTTCGCTACATTTCGAAACATGTCAAAACGATACTATTTTATACACTGTTAAAGCAAATCCGCATCCATAATTGATGTATTTGTTACTGTTTGTATTACTGTGTTTACAAGTGCGGGCGTCACAGTGGTGCAGTGGATAGCACAATTGCCTCACAACAAGAAGATCGGTGGTTTGAGCCTCAACTGGGTCAGCTGGCATTTCTGTGTGGAGTTTGCATGTTCTCCCTTCGGGTGCTCCCCCACAATCCAAAGACATGCGCTATAGGTGAATTGGATAAGCTAAATTGGCCATAGTATGTGAGTTTGTGTGTGTGTGAATGAGAGTTTATGGGTGTTGTAATGTGCATTCGCTGAGTAAAACATATGCTGGAATAGTTGGCAGTTCATTCCGCTGTGGTGACCTCTGATTAATAAGGGACTAAGCCGAATGAATGAATGAATGAATATGTATATAAAATAAAGCAATACACCAAGTATTTTTTGTTATTATACCTATTAAGAGTAACCTTTTTTTCAGCTTAAACCAATATTATGATAACAGCCCCATATACAGAAACCAGACCCTTGATTAACATCTTTTGACATTAAATGAATGTAAACCTACTTCAGCATAACACCAAAATAATAGCCAATCATGTTACAGCTTGCCAGAACAAAGGGTGTTTGAGTCCCATCTGAGCTGACAGACTTAGGTTAGTCTGACACCTGTGCTCATTTTTAAACAACAAAAAAACAGACCTCTTTCAAGCGTGATTTACAAAAATTAAATGAAGCGTACATTTCAAATCACACTTCTCCCTAAAACTGAATTGAATTGTCCTTTTTCTGTGATTCAAAACAGAGTGTTTATAACTAATTAGTCATATAGTTTAAAACGATTATACAAAGTGACTTACAGTATACCTGCTCAGTGATTTGAGCACAATGGTGATGACTCTCTGCACAATCTCTCTTACCCGTCAAGCTCTACACTGCATTATGAACAAATATTATAAAGGGAAAAGAGTGTGTATGTTTGTGAGAAGAGCTATGATGAACCAGCCAGTAGTGAATTTATAATCTATCAGAGTGGAGGCAATTTGCATGCTATTTATATGCATAGGCATGTGAAGCTTTCAGGAGGAGGTCACCTTAAAAGATTCAAATTAAACAGTCAAAGCACGGGATGGCTTACCGTTTAATAATCCCATCCATAAGAACAGAGAGATCTACTTTTGTTTTTATTAACAGTAAATATTTATAAACTGATTAAATAATTGATTAAAGAAATCAGACTAGAAATAAATGATTCAGTGGATCAAATAGATTCATAAAAAAAAAATCTACATTTTTCCTGTACTGGAACAAAGCTAAATTTGAAACTGTAAACACTACAGTTCAAACATCTGTGGTCATTATGTATTTGTTTGACAAGGCTATGGAATAAATGTAAAATTGTCTGAATTAATGTTCCGTTTCTTGCACAGATCTAATAGTTTTACTTGATAAGAGCTGAATTCATTGTCATAACCCACAGGTTTGTTTATTTATTTATTTATTTATTTATTTATTTATTTATTTATTTATTTATTTATTTATTTATTGCCTTAGAGGGTTTGTTCACTTCAAAATGAAATCATCTTATTAATCACTCATTCTCATGTCGTTCCGATCCCAGAGATTTTTGTTCATCTTCAAAATAGAAATTGAGATATTTTAGGTGAAATCTGAGCGCTCCCTCATTCTTAATAAACAACAATGGGGTAACACATTACAACAACAGTACATGAATAATGATGAATTAATATGTAAACTAAACATTACTTTGTAATAAAGTGATAAGTAGGGCCAGACAGAATCTGCGGACATTTTTTGCTATTTCTGCGCAGAATATTGTGAAAAATCTGCGGATTTATGTGAAATAAAAACTTAATATATTAAATTAAAAAATTACATTTTTAACTTTTTTTATTGTTTACAATGCAAATCCTATTAGATCCATTTATTTGGTAAACAAAGCAAGTCTCTCATATAATATATCTACAACATATCTACTAAAAGACAGAAATGATTACTTTGCAAACTGTTTTGTAAGTAAATCATATGAACGCTTTCATATTAGTCAGTAATATTACTGGAATTAATTTAAAAACTGAATAAATATAAGTTTACACACAACTAATAAACTAAATAAAAAGACTCAATGATGGGCCGAAAATCTGCAGATTTCTGCGTGCGCAGATTCCGTGTGGGCCTAGTGATACGTTAATGTATGTGCTAATCATGAACTAACTTTAACAACAACATGGTTCGCAAGAGTTCATGCATAAATGTTTATGCATACATTAACATGTAAGTTTAAGCTAAATGTCACCAACGTGAACTCATGAGCTGTTAATGTATAATTATGTCATGCTTTACTTGAAGGGGCACATCATCATTAACTCATCCTTAACTACTCATGAACTCCTGTGCTTGAACTGTTGATGTTGACAGAACACTTTTCTATTGTTATTCAGTGTAAACGCACTAGACGGACGTGCATAAGTAGTTCATGAGTAGTTAAAAATTGGTTTATGATGATGTGCCCCTTTAAGTAATGTCATGATATAATTATATTGATGAGCTTTTCTTTGAGAGAAACGCTTAATACATCACTACCTGCGACTCGTTTGTGTTCTGACCACATGTGCTTGGTTGTGTACTATATCAATAAAGTGTGTTGTTCTTATGACGTTTTACAACAGGAGGAAAACGCAAATTACTTCCAAATGCTTCAAATATAGTCTGTGTTAGTAAATGCAAGGCTATTGATGAAATCCAGGCATAACACTGTAAGACAAGGTTTCAGATGACTGTTTTTGAGCCTCCATGCTAATCAATCTTTCAGATTCTGGAGTGCATTCCATGTCTAAAGAACATTATAAATGATAAATTATCCTAAATAAAACAAAAACATTTATAGATATGGTAAAAGTATATAATTTCACTCACCTGGGAAATAGAGGCAACTTTAATGGTTTGTGAGCATAATTAAGTGCACACAGCATGCCATATCATCTGATAATTGTAAGAAATAATTCTAAAAAGCAACTGACCGTGCAATGCCACATAAAACAAAAATACGATGTATATGCCGAGCTCAGCAGCTAATCAGCCGGAATCAGCTGAGGTGAAGTGACGGCGACCAGCGAGACCTAGCTGTCACTCAAGTGGCCACACAGTTAATTATGCAGACTTAATATAAATGAAACGGATGAGTTATAAAAAAATTCACCCCCTCACAGTTATCATAAAGGGTTATATTAGCTATATGAACCAAAATCTTTCTTTGTACCAGGCTGTAAACACTTCTTTTTTTTGCTGTAAAGTTTAACAGTGGGCTCAATCGAAATTTGTTCTATTATGGAGCCTTGGAGTAAAACAAGTAAGTAAATGAATTATATGGCTAATTATAAAAATTAAGTCAACTAAACCATTCCAAGTTATGTTGAATTTACTCACGTTTGAAAGTAAAGTCAACTTGTTGCTTTTAAGGCAACGGATTTACTCACTATTTTAATGTAAATCAACAAATCACTTTTTACAATGCAGTAATTTAAAAGATAAGTTTAAGTAAATGCTGTTTTTTGACATTTAATTAATCAAATAAAACAATATAATACTTTTTGAAAAAATATATCAGCGTAAAACAGCAATTTATTATATTTGTGATCAAATATCTGCAGCCTTGGAGAATGGAGTGTCCATTAAATTTGTGTCCCAACAAAGAATCTCTCACACCTGCTCTAACATCATCGCGAAAGCATCTGATAGGTGTTTGAATGGAATGTACTATAGCAGGCTACTGGCAAAGTATGAGAATTTCTGCTCAGGGATATTCCCTATAATAAATCCATGCTTCTTTTATTTCAGTTAAGTTCTTTCCAGATGAACTTCCAACATAAAGATCATTTGCCGTGAGGCAGTTGCTCAATGAACGATGAACGATAATATAGTTCCAGCTATGCTAGCTGGAACCGTGTAGGAAGCTCGGAGGAAGTGTGCGAGAGAGAATATTCATTTTCTTTGTTTAACCTGGATGTCCGTGTCTCCACCCACAAGCAATTAACAGAGTCTCTAAACAAGCACTATTACCTTGTTTCCTAATTCCTTTTGAGATCCAGAATGGAAATGTATGAACTGACTGAATGAATCATATTTTCTTTTGTTTTGCAGCTTGCTATAGGTTCTTTTTGATGACTTTGCATGAAGGAAACAAATGATCACAGTCTTGCGCTCTCTCTCTCTCTCCCCCTATCTCCTGCTCTCTCTCTCTCTCTCTCTCTCTCTCTCTCTCTTCTGTATTTAAAGCAGAGGATTCTCATTCAGTGAAAGTTTCAGTCCCAGTTGGGAGTGTTGAAAAGGAGAGTTAATTATCACAGCTCTGAGGACAATTCAAAGGAACTGTTGGTGTATGTGGAGGCTGTTCAGTTTGAGTCTATACTAACATTGAAATTAATATACAGTTGAAGTCAGAATTATTTGTCACCCTTCGAATAAATGTTTCTTTTTTAAATATTTCCCAAATGATGTTTAACAGTGCAAGGAAATTTTCACAGTATGTCTGATAATATTTTTTCTTCTAGAGAAAGTCTTATTTGTTTTATTTCGGCTAGAATAAAAGCAGTTTTGAATTTTCCATGAACCATTTTAAGGTCAAAATTATTAACACCTACCTTTAAGCCCTTTTTTTCGTCTGTCTACAGAACAAACCATCGTTATACAGTAACTTGCCTAATTACCCTAACCTGCCTAGTTAACCTAATTAACCTAGTTAAGCCTTTAAATGTCACTTTAAGCTGTATAGAAGTGTCTTGAAAAATATTAATGAGTTATTAAATCTATTATGTTTAGAAATGTGTTGAAAAAAATCATCTCTCTGTTAAACAGAAAATGGGGAAAAAATAAACAGGGGGGCCAATAATTCAGGGGGGCTAATAATTATGACTTCAACTGTATATGAACCAATATATTGATCTAAAAATGCATTATTCACAAATTAACTTCACAAACAAATAAGCATATATTTGACCACACCATGTGTGCACAAAATTATTCAAAAAAAACAATTTTCAGACCAAATTAATTTGTTCTAAAACATCAGTATCCTTAATGTGCTGTACATATTCAATCAAGAACTGTATTAGAATAATATTGCAAAATTGTACTTAAAATCAAAATAACAAGATATAATAATAATATTTTTAAATACATTTTAAAATGCTGTATATTTCTGTTATAAATGAATAAGAAAATACTGAAGTGAACTAAGATTAATAAAAGTATTAATGTTATCCCTAATGTAAAGTGCTACAAATATTATATTATATTATATTATATTATATTATATTATATTATATTATATTATATTATATTATATTATATTATATTATATATATTATATATATTTTATATATTTTATAGTATATATTTTATATATAATACATATTATATTACAGTGCTGAGCGTAATCACAGTACAGAGTCTTTTTGAACATGAATATTTTTATCCATTTCTCAGTGAACATAGGCAAAGTATGTTGGTGCATTTAAACAAAACAGATTTATTGAACAGATTATATTTATTAAAATAATATTTTAGTCATCAAACATATTTAGAAATTGAAAGACAATACAATTAAATTCAAGCAAAATATTGCGAAGAAATTACAGCCCACAAAATTTCAAGAAAATTTCTAATTTTTTTTTTTTTTTGCTTCTCCTGTTTTTTTCTCTTTTTTAAATTTGTATGTAATATTTTTCTATAACATATTTGTTTGAATGTACTAGTTTTTGGACCGTTATCTTAAGTTATTTTGTTAGATAAGCTCCATATTTGGCTTCAGTACTTACTGATCTAATGTATATGCACAAATATAATATTGTATAGCTTCCTATTATACAAATTTAAAAGATAGATTTGTGAGGGGTGTACTTATATATGCTGAGCACTGTATATTATAATACATTATATGAACAACGAAATAAGTCAGTACCAAACCTTAAGCACTGCAAAAGTGTGTGTGTGTGTGTGTGTTAATACATACTGTATGTGGATACCTGCTTTCAATATATGATTGAAAACTAAAATTTTCAAAACTCACTTTAAAAAAAAAAACACTGCAGTAAAAAGACATCGTTCATCTGTGCCAAAAACAAAATTAAAATTAGTACTATTGCATCATTGCACTAGGGTAAAAGTAACCGCAATGCAAACAGATGTTGCCTGACTCATCTGATGTCACTGTCTGTTAAAAAGCCACAACAATATAGAAGCCTCTTATCTGAACAGAACCTTAACCGCACTGACCAAAAACAATCTGCATATAAACAACAGCTCTCTAAAAGGCTTTAACCTCCATCGACAAAAGAGAAAAACTCTTTTTCCGGAGTCGTGAGGATATGGCTCTGCCATATTGAGCATTGATCGGGGGGTATGAGAGGTCAGTTCACTCCACTTTGTTTGTGTGCTGCAGTATGACTGTTTTAAAAGCTGTATTGGTCTAGTGGGACAGAACAAGTGTCACGAATAACACAACGTGCATTTCATAGGATGGCATAGTGAAGAGTAGCCGACTGCAAAAACAAATCTCAATCACATTTCACAATTTACTTGTTTCAATTTACACCGATTAAATGCTGCACGATTAATTGAGTGGGATCTTGATTCAAACAACCATGCAATTCTTGAAATACATTCAAATCTACCAGATACTGCAGACATAATGTATGTTCATAAAGCTATGTTCAAACTGCACTGTTCTTCCCATAGACTTCCACTCATGCACATGCAAATGTGACAAACTGGGAATGCAAGCACATGCGACAAGTTTCGCTGTTCGCTGACTGTGTAAAACCAATCGAAGACCAAAACATGACCTCTGTGTACAGACATTTCAAATTTGGACCAATCGCTAGCTGTTTTAATGTCTAATTAGCTTGTTTAATCTTGCCCGTTTTCGCAGCAACGTAAGACAGAATTTCGAAAGCACAAATTGCAGTGTGACTGCAGCTTTAGTCTTTTCAGCTAGTATTATCATGTCTGTTTAAACATTCAAATTGTTCATCATAGTTCATAGTTTGGATATGAACACGGATGTCTGGTAATATCAAAATGTTTGAATACAAAGGCTTTAAATGAAGGCTGGAGCTGTTACAATAACATTTTATTTGTCATTGAACAGTTTGTTAAAGAGATTCTTCAAAGTGATTCATCCAGTAATTAAACATGTGAAGTTATAATGAGTCAGTGGTCATTTATTCAAACTGAGATTTATAAATAATAATTTAAATTATATTATATTTGAATATTTAAGATTGCAGCAAATAATGGATTTGAAATCTCTAGTAATTTGTTAAATGGTCAGTTGACCCAAAAATGTTTTAATTGTATTAATTCAAATGTAATTAAATGTATTAATTGCCCTCATGCTGTTCCAATCCCCTGAGACCTCAATTCATCTTCGGAACACAAATGAAAATATTTTAGATGCAATCCGAGAGCTGCCCATGCTGCATACAGCAATTGTGTTTACTTGCCTGTAGTAAACATGCACCCTGGCCTGATGCAGAAGAGAAGTCATTGGCGAATAAAGCCATTTTATAGTTTTTAGTGCAAAAAAGGCTTCTGGGAGCTTCATAAAAGGGCTGCAAGCTCTTTTATAAATGTAATTCTTTGTGCGATACATTACAAAACGAATACAATTCACCAGATGACTTGAATGGCTTTGTTTAGAAGGAACTCATTAGCAAAGATAAAAAAAAAATTCAACCACGTTTTTCTCAAAACATATTTGGGTGCAGAAATTGAATATCCAAATGTGAAATAACACTGCATAGTGTTTATTGTATAAATTATTATATAAATGAATCTTTATTAGAGTTTATTTCAAATGGTACAATTTCCTAAAATAAAGTTTTTAGATGTTAGTGTCACTAAGGCTATCTATAAGTAAGTGTGCTCCAAAACAGTGACAAAATTTTCATTAAGAAGATATAAATATCCAATGCTTGCAGTTTGCACTTGTCTAAATAGGTTAACATGGATTTTTTGACACCACCTTTAGTATCAAATCAAATCCTCTGAACAATCAAATGCTCTCTAGTATCTGACATGTCCCACAACCTTCAAGACGCTTCTCATTTGCTGTGCTGGAGCTCTCGATGGCAGAGCTATGATAAACGCTACTTGCTGTTTTCAAAAAAGGGAGGAGCTACTACATGTCCCGCCCTGTCTTCACATTTCAGTTTAAACATCAAACAAAACTGCACATTTCAAAGCACTTTACAGGATCTTCAAACTCTCTTGAAAGATCCTGCCCACATAGACACAGGCCTTAAAAACACATGCAGATGATAAACTTTCATTATAATTAAATGCTTAAGTGAAATCTGATGTGTTCTGAACTCTGGCTCCTGGACAACTATAATCCCGACTCAAGATTGCACATTCTGCGATGTGACTTTTGCAGATTCGCACATTGCAATATCGTTGCTGAAATGATATATTGTGCAGCCTTGCGACACTACCTGACAAAAGTCTAGTCGTCAATCCCAGAGCAAAAAATAATAACTTGACTTCTAGTTGATCATTTGGAGAGCGCCAGAAGGTAGATTTTCTGATGAATCATCTGTTGAACTGCATCCTCATAATCACAAATACAGAGGACCTATTGCAACCCGCATGGAACCAAGATTCTCATAGAAATCAGTCAAGTTTGGTGAAGGAAAAATCATGGTTTGGGGTTACATTTAGTATAAGGGTGTGCGAGAGATCTGCAGAGTGGATGGCAACATCAACAACCTGAGGTATGAAGACATTTGTGCTGCCTATAACATTACAAACCACAGGAGAGGGCAAATTCTACAGCAGGATAGCACTCCTTCTCATACCACAGCCTCCACATCAAAGTTCATGAAGGCAAAGAAGGTCAAGATGCTCCAGGATTGGCCAGCCCAGTCACCAGACATGAATATTATTGAGCATGTCTGGGGTAAGATGAAGGAGGAGGCATTGAAGATGAATCCAAAGAATCTTAATGAACTCTGGGAGTCCTGCAAGAATGCTTTCTTTTCCATTCCTAATGAGTTTATTAGTAAGTTATTTGAGTCATTGCAGAGATGTATGGATGCAGTCCTCCAAGCTCATGGGAGTCGCACGCAGTATTAATTCTTTAATTCCATCATGACTTTATATTCTATGCTGTACATTATTTCTGACGTTTGTCTAAGCAAAGTCAGACCTTGCTGTCCTAATAAAATAATTTAAAATCAAGACATGATCATATTTCATTTTGCTAAAATAAGTGTAATCTAGAGGCCTTTTCCTTTCATACTAGCCACTTCTGATACCAAATGATCAACTATAAGTCAAGTTATTATTTGTTGTTCCTAAAACTTGGACAGGCGACAAGAGTTTTGTCAGGTAGTGTACATATGATTACAGCTGCAGTCACGTTGAACAATGTTTTGACAATGTTTTTGGTTCCTTTTCTGTACTTTGAACATCTCTGTACTACCGATGTTTATGATGAACAAGGCAGCTCTCATATTTCATCAAAAATGTCTAAATTTGTGTTTCCAAAGACGAACGAATAACTCAGGGAATTAGAACAACATGGGGGTGGTAATTAATGACAGATTTTTCACTTTTGCGTGAACTAACCCTTTTACACAGTCTATTCATAATACGGAGACATCTCTGATCACAGCGATCTCTATTTTAAACACAACAGTGACTTAGCTCATCCAGAATTGTGCAGCTCTATACGCAGAGGCTTCCTGCAAAGATAGAATCTGTCATTTATATGTCTGAAGCATTACAACTGCATGACGCCTTATTTTTACACTTCACTCTCTTAAATTACACAGAAAATAAAGCAGATAGTCTCAGTCGGTGGTTCGCTCTTTAATAATTGCCAAAAGGCCGTCTGCGGGGTTTCTTTTCCTTTGTTATAATCTGAAATGCTCTCAGCTCCTGTATAGATCGTGGGGAAATGGTGTTGGTACAGTAATGCTGACACAGGACTCTTCAGAGTATTACATAATTTGATCCCAGGAGACACAATCTGCTTAAACAGAATCCTCTAAAGGAGAGCGATGCAACCTGAGCCCTGACCAGGTGCTTTCTTTCATTAAAACACTTCTGTGTGGTCATAGGCCATACAAACTGTGGAGGCTCATCTTAGGCTTCCTCTGAGCACACAAGCTCGCTCATTAAGATTTCTGTGCCAAAGACTGGCGCTACCATCAATAGCTTGTGCTGTCTGATTCATTTTTAGCAGTTAAACACACAATATGACACTAAATGTGAAGCATATTGTCACATGTTGACTGATCAAGTCAAATCATATTGCAGATACAAAATGCTGTCATAATGTGCGAGTTGACAGAAATCTGTTGCAGGGTTTTTGAATGCACAAATGCTGCAGTAGAAAGTTGCTGTGATAAAGCTGTTGTAAACGATGATCATTGGATTATGTTTCACAAGAACATTTTTATTTAGGTTTTTCTGCTTTAAAATGTAATGTTTAAATTAATGCTTGCCATTACTGTCTTCACTTTGTATATATTACAGTTTATCACTTCCTTAATGTGAAATTAGTTTTGGCATACTGTATGCACCAATGCACCAATCTGTTTCTGAATAATTTTTTTATGATAAAATAAGTGGTAAATTGAAGGTCACATCATGACTTTAACGGATAGTTCACCGAAAAATGATAATTCTGTCATCATTTACTTAACCTTTACTTATGAGAAGAGTATATAGTATGCTATAAGTAGGGCCAGACAGAATCTGCGGACATTTTTTGCAATTTCTGTGGAGAATTTTGTGGATTTATCCAGAATGATTTTAGGAGTATCATAACTAAAAACGTAATATATGAAATCAAAAATGATGCCTTTCTAACTTATTTAATGTTTACAATGCAAATCCAGTTAGATCCACTTATTTAGTAAACAAAGCAAGTCTATCATATAATATATCTAATAATAAACAGAAAATAAAACTTTAAAAACTATTTTGTAAATAAATCAAATGAACATTTTCATATTAGTCCATAATATTACTGAAATTATTTAAAAACTGAATAAATATAAATGTACACACATTTACATTTAAGTAAATAAATCGACTCAATGAAGGGCTAAAAATCTGCGAAAATCTGCAGATTTCGGCACGCGCGGATTCCGTGTGGGCCTACTCATGAATTACTTTCTTCTGTTAAACACAAAAGAAGATCTTCTGAAACATTTAGAAAACCTGTAACCATTGACCTCCAGTGTATTTGCATTACCTACAATGGAAGTCAATGGTTACAGGTTTTTATCTTTAAATCATATTTTTTGTGTGTTTCCTGTTTACCAGAAGAAAGACTCTCATAAATATTTGAAACCACCTGAATGTGCATAGTGAATATATTTTTTATTTATTAAATAATATATTATTATAAATAATATATTATTTATTTTATTTGTTGTACCATATGACTTTAAAATTTATAAAATCTGTAAGTTTCTTTGCAATAAAAATGACCCAGATGCAATTTAGTAAACTGTGTGTCGTCAACTGTGTGACGTTCAATACCAATAATAACCTAAAGTTTAAAAAATGTGAAACTGATGTTGGTAACTGCTAAAAAAAATTAAATAAATAAATAAATACTTTTTCTAAGGAAAAACAAATTGTGCAATATTTGATGGATATGTGAATAATAGAATAATACTGTTTCACTATTGGATTTCATTGCATTTAGCATTCAATTCTTTCAGCTAAAATAACATTAAAACATGTTTGCATAATTAGCCTACATTAAAACACATTTCCACAGCGGGGGCCTTTAACATCAGTGTGTGACAGGTGCATCTTTCCCTTTGATCATCGCCTAATGCAGAAATAGAGGCCTCTTGACAGCAAGAGCCTTGTTTCCTGAGGTCACATGACGTGAGTGAAGAGCATGGATCAAACATGTCCGAGCAGGGCTGTGAAAAGGTCCGCGCTCGTGATCACTGAGATCAGATAAATGGTCAGGGTGAAGTGTGGGAGTTGACAGGGGGGAGGCTGAGCGCTGATGCGAGCCGCAGTGCATTCATTACAGGAGCCCTCCATCCACCGACACCGAAAATGGACGCCTTTCTCTTAAAAAAAAAAAAAAAAAAGCCCTTCATTGGCGCTTCAAAAGGCTAAACGGACTGGATGTGTCCGAAGAGCCGGGACAGACCTGCTCTAGAAGTACATCAGTGGCGTTTGCTTAATCGAGCTCCAGATAACGACAGTTTATGCTGCACATGCATAATGAATGCGAGGATGCGCTTGCAGATGCACAACGAAGACGATTTCATTTATCACGTTTCCCTCAGATATAACGAACATTTTGCAGAGACCACCAAAAAATTGCGGGCGAATCGACAGCTGAGCTTGCAAGCTTGCAGTTTGGCATCGATTGATTCAGCTTTTTACATTCCACTTCCACATGGACACACACATGCCGTCGGAACATCCAAACATCCCTCAAAAAGAAAAAAAAAACATCGCGAGCACACACGCAGACTACAAATAATCTGAGATTTTTTCGCTTACCAGTTTAGTTTGTCTCCTGTTTGAAGACCGTCGCGTTCCCAAAGAGGAAGACGAGGAGAGATAATTGCATATCAAGAGAAATGGACCGCAAACGAGTTAGAAAAGAAAACAACTGATGGGGTTTGCTCGTCTCGCGTCGTCAAATAATTGTGGTTATAAAAATAGAAGTTACAAACGCGAATCTCTCTCAAGACTGATAGTGTATAGGAGATATTCAGCGCGCACACGTCCCCACGTCACTCGAGCACGGATTTGTCTAGAGCGCGTGTAGCCAATGCGTGTGCGCGACTGCGTCTCCCCCGCCCGCGCGCAACCCTTCACTCGCTCTATCCGTCCCTTTTCTTACCCCTGTGTGCGTGTGTATGTGTGTGTCAGAGAGAGAGAGAACGAGAGAGAGAGAGTCGTAAGCAACTTGTCGCATACCAAATTCTGACAGACCAGACGAAATATTCGCGCCATTGTGTTTTTGAAATGGTAGCTTTCCCTCCCCACACTACACACTCAAACATCACCTGAGACAGATCATTCACAATTTTGGGAACTAAATGTTCCCACAAAGAACTGTACGATATAAAGTCCCATATACACTGACAACATTTACAAGCACCTAGTTTTACATAAGGCTGTTTGGATATTCCTCAGTAATTAACATATTCCAAAAGATCTAAGGTAGGTGTAACTCGATTATCTTTTGCAAATACTGCTATCTATCTATCTATCTATCTATCTATCTATCTATCTATCTATCTATCTATCTATCTATCTATCTATCTATCTATCTATCTATCTATCTATCTATCTATCTATCCATCCATCCATCCATCCATCCATCCATCCATCCATCCATCCATCCATCCATCCATCCATCCATCCATCCATCCATCCATCTGATATACACTCTTCCTCCTATAGTAAAAATAAATAAACACTTTTTTGAAAACTGAAATAATTACATTGCATATATATCTCAACCCTCAAGTGGTATTGTGGCAACTTCACAAAATTGAGTCTATTTTTCCACTTGTACTATACATCTTACAGCTAAAGACGTTATTCAGATGTTTTAATTCCAAAGACATTTCTCAGGTTTTGTCTAAAAATCAGTGATGTGTAGGACTAGCTCCTATAACGAAACTGATAGCAGACTAATGCAGTTTTAAAGAGATAGAGAGATAGATAATATGTTTTATTGCTTCAAAAGCAGTGATGTTATCTCAATACTGAGAAATGTCATGCCTCTTTTGAGTTGTGAAACTCAAGTTAGCACTAATAACATGTTTCTGTGTGAATGGGAGTTAGAATATCTCCTTTTTGTATAGCTAAAATGTTCTTAATTTTTTATCCTGTTGTTTAATATATCTATTTGTTGGTTACAGTTTTTCGCAGTCGCTTTGGTGCATTTCTCACAACACCATTTACATTTGCACAACAGGTAATGCATTTCTCAAAACAATTAGTCATTTGTGCACATCACAGCAGCAGTTTCTCATTCCTTCCAACGAATTGCAAATGCTTTTGGACATGCATCAGTTGCTTTACAACTCTCTGCTGTTTTATAATATTATCATTCGCTTATGTCATGTCAGTCAAAATTAACTAAACTTGTGAATGCTGAATAGTCATTCCATGGCTGATTCCAGCGTCATGGATGTGACATTTGCAGTAAAAACTCAAAACATAAATTCACATAGAAAGTATATGTTAACATTATATTGACAAATCTGTTTATATTTTCCAAAACAACTAACCACAAAGTTACAGGATCAGAAAAATATCAATCTGTAAACACTTTTTATACTTTAAATGAGGAAAATAAACATGCGTTATGGATGTGACAAAAAAAGTTTGCGAGTTTTCAGGAAACAACATACTTTGTAGAAATTCTGTCAATTAAACTGCACAACCCGAAAGAAACAATGCTAATCAAACAGACATGAGTCGGCTCACTAAAGAACAAAAGTTATTGATTTTATTTTCTTTGACATTTTTGCATTTATGAGGAAAAAGTGTCGTTACGCATGTGACGCTTTTCTGTTATGTATGTGACAGATGTGAAATTGCCACTTGTGTGATTTTGGCAAATTATATATAATAGTTTGAAACACTGACAGATATATTTATGAGTATTTTTAAAGTACTGTAAAATACTTGCTTACCCAAAAAATGTAGAAACGGATTCTTTTTTTGGTGAAAACTGGCAAGGTTGACATTCATGACAAGGTTGACATTTGCATGGAATTGCTCACATATAAAACTAATAGTCCTCATTTCATTACTTGAGTCATTACAGACAAAAAAATGTTGAACAAGTTATCAAAATCTGTCAAGCTAATTTTATTAACAAAATAAATTGTAAACCTTTTTTTCTTCCTGAAAATCTCTTCTTAAATGAAAAATTAAATGAATGATTTACAGACATATGTATGCTGTAGGTTCAGTTCCAATATGTACTGCAATATTGTTTACAGTTGTGCACAGCTCTACTCAAAGGAACTTTATGTTTGTTGTAAATAGGGGGGTATTTATTCTTTTGCACAATGCTGTGAATAATTTAGAATTGCAAAGAGCAAATGCAGTAAAAATGTGAAACATACATATTCAGTGTCTTGTCCTCAGATAATAATATCTAGTGCTGTCTTGAGCATTTTCAGGAAGTGTCACCAAAATCTAACTTTTTTGCATTGGAAAAAATGTACAGAGTAAACTGTCATAATGAAAACATGACAAAGCCATTCGACTGTCTTGTTAATAAACAATGTTGTCAGAACTTTTTATCTTGATGAAACTGACACTTTCTTTGACATCAATACTTGCTTTTGAGGAATGAGCTATAAATTTTGAGCTAGTGACACGCTTTTGCAGGTTATCATCTAGGTTTTGCAGTTTGTACTAATTGTTTTGAGAAATGCATTAACTGTTGTGCAAATGTAAATAGTGTTGTGAGAAATGCACCAAAGCGAATGAGAAAAACTGTAACATCTTTGTGTGTTTAAACTTTATTTACAGTTGTTGGACCTTTAAAGGTAGCAAAAACCATTTAGCAAAATGATATGGACTTTAATGCCATTGAGCCCTGTCTGCAGCACGTTTTCTGAAAATAACCGAGAACAACAGTCAGCTTCTCCAAGTAAAGCTTTTGTAAGTTCCGAGGTTGTTAATTGATTAATTTTGCTTTTGTGAAACCCATACTTTTGCATCAATTCAACCTATTTTCAAAGCATTAGCGTTTATTGCAGAATTTGCACACAAAATATTACCCATGATTAGGGCCAGACGGAATCTGAGGACATTTTTTGCTATTACTGTGGAGAATTTTGTAAAAAAAGGAGTATATTATAGGAGTATTTTAACTAAAAACTTAATTTATGAAATACAAAATAATACATTTTTAACTTTTATTTAATGTTTTCAATGCAAATCCAATTATATCCACTTATTTGGTAAACAATGCTAGTCTCTCAAATAATATATCCACTAAAAGACAGAAAATATTACTTTACAAACTGTATTGTAAACAAATCATATAAACATTTTAATATTACTATTATTATAACACAATAATATTAATAACATTTATTTAAAAACTGAATAAATATAAATTTACACACAATTACACAAGTAAATACATAGATCAATGATGGGCTAAAAATCTGCGGATTTCTGCGTGCACAGATTCCGTGTGGGCCTACGCATGATACTGTGCAGAAAACAGTGAGCAAAACCAATAGTATCTGACTGCAGACTTACATATGCAAGCTGAGACACGCAGTCTCAGACATGCAGTCTCAGACACAGTGCACTCAATGGAGCTAGTGACGTCACTGTGAGGGGTTAGGTGTGGACATTAATAGCATTACATGCAGCTCAGCTTGCATCTGCACCCTTCTCAGCAAAACACACCAAGAGATTCTGATATAATCTGATATAAATGATATAATTGTCATTATAGTGTCTTTATATATATACAGTCATCGACTTTTAATGAATAGTTTTATGTTGATTTTTTTATGTTATTTACAATGCAGTGGATTGTTGCTTTGTCCAAGGATAATACATAACCTCAAGTTTGTCAGATTTTCATGCAATTCTATTTATCAAATCAAAACTTGTGTTGTTTAGAAGCTGGTTGGTTTGATCCATGGCATGACTTTAGGAACCACTGTGACTGAAAATAGGGGCACTATGCACTTTATTGCAAACCCTAGCCTAGAACATTCATTCATTCATTCATTCATTCATTCATTCATTCATTTTCTTTTCGGCTTAGTCCCTTTATTATTCACCACAGCAGAATGAACCGCCAATTTATCCAGCATATGTTTTATGCAGTGGATGCCCTTCCAGCTGCAACCCATCACTGGGATTGTCTTTGGACTGAGGGGGAAACTGGAGCACCCGGAAGAAACCCACGCAAACATGGGGAGAACATGCAAACTCTACACAGAAATGCCAACTGGCTAGCCGAGGCTCGATCCAGCAACCTTCTTGCTGTGAGGCGACACAGCGCATTCATCAACCAATAAAAATGAAAATTTCATCAAGCAACAGCTCCCCATTGGTATAAATATTCATAATATGTCCAGTTATAAAGGACATTCTAACTATAACGTAAGGTGTTTACATGAACAAAGACTATGAGTATCTAAAAACAAGAATATTGGCTCAGTTTATACAGAGTATAAAAAAAACTTTATTTGTTTGTTTATTCTGTTAATTATTTGTTTTTCTTTTATGCTAAAAATCATTAGGATATTAAAAAAAGATCATGTTTCATTAGTAAATTTCATGTCATAAACTTAATTTTTGATTGTAATACACATTGCTAAGAACTTAATTCGAAGTGAAGTTTATTTATAAACTAATTTCGAGAGGATCACATGCTTATGATTGTCCACATCTGGTCCCGCATTAGCTAATCCATCAATTACCAATCGGATGATTCCTAACCCATTATAAATAACAAGAGTTCCTTACCTCAGTCGTCTTCGGCTTGAAGAATCCCCCCTTCCACCCCTACTCCTCCTTTCTTTTCCACAATAGGGCGGCACGGCAGCCCAATGGTTAGCACTGTTGCCTGACAGCAAGAACATCACTGGTCCAAGTCTCTAACAGGCCAATCAACGTTTCTGTGTGGAGTTCACACGTTCTCCCCGTGATCGCATGGGTTTCCCTTGGGTTCCCCTAGGATCCTCCCACAGTCCAAAAACTAGGTAAATTGATCAAACCAAATTAGCACCATAGACAAGCTCTTAATCAGCAGTATATCTCTCCGTAGCAATCCCTAATTTATAGCATAATAGCAGGGGAGTTCTCGAGAACTACCTGAGCTCAAACTCCCCTCTCGCCCAGCAAGTGAGAGGGAGCCCCTGGCTCGAGGATCTTATGAGCTCAGGGCTTTCTCCATGCCAAACACACTTTATAATCAATCATCAGCTAAGTGTGAACAAATTTAAAAGAAAATTTCTCAGTATTTCGAGTATTTTTTTGAACCCAAAGATTGAATATTTTCAAATAGTTATATCTGAGCCAAATATTATTATATCTTAACAAACAAAACATCAAGGGAAATATGATTTATTTCAGTCATGTAAAAATCTCAATTAAAAAAACAAAACATTGACACTTATGACGATTTGGGGGTCGAGTCAGGGTCACATTTGCTTAATCATTCTGATATTATTCTGAATATGTTTCTTACAATCAGTGTGTTGTTTCCTACCATAAAAGAAAGAGAAAATAATGTGTTAATGAAAATGTAAAAAAAGGAAAAGTGGGTTATAAATTACAATAAGCCAATGTCAAGTCACCATCATAACAGAATCATGTTTAATCTAGGAAATGACAGAAACAGGCATCTTGGAGTTGATGCTAGTACCGCACTGCTAATGAAATGCAATGTTATCCAGCCTGAGAAAGAGCGCTGAGTTCCGCAGAGGGAGAGAGAGAGCAAGAGACACGGAGAGGAGGGTGAATGGAGGGAGGGAAGTGAAAAATGGCAGGTTGAATGCGACAGATGCTTCAAAATTGGCTTAGAGCGGGTGAGAGTCTATTTCTTATGCTTTCTGTCATTTTAGAGATCAATAAAGACTCACTTTGTGTGTGTGTGTGTGTGTGTGTGTGGTGGGGGGAAGGGGGTGTTTGTGCAGCACATGCGGATGTAGATAAAATAATCTGAGGCTGAGTGAAAACGTGATGGCATTTCTGTGAAAAGACTAGCCAGTTTTGAACCAAGAGAGAGTTTGTTCCTTTTTTAATTTTTGGCCTGTCATTGATTGCGAGCATGTCAGCATAGCCAAGATGCGTTCCTTATTAAGCAGACTGTCAGATGACCAAACCCTGTGCATTAGTACAGCGAACTACGACCTTCAAAGGTTTTATGGACCGATATTCATGTTCATTTTCATTCTCCACTTCTCTCACTCACACACGCGGAGAATGGAATGGCTAATGCCGGGTGACAGCTCTTTCATGCAGTAATGTTGGTGAAAAGAGAGCTATATCCAACTCTTCTTGACTGACACACACGGGCAGTTTCCCCCACCCCCTCATGTAAGCACAAACCAACACACACACATACACACAGACATAGTATATTAGCTGTTGCGTTGAAACGTGCTCGGTCACAAGTGCAACACCTTGGCGAAAGGACTTACTGAAATGTGACTGTTATGACATCCTACTCAAATATAAACATGCAGAGATAGAAATAGAAAGAGAGAGAGAGAGATGTAGAGGCAGTTTTGATCAATTGGACTGCACGCTTCCCTCAGGCAATGGAACGATGAACCGCAGAGCAGAGAAGCACTTAACAGTCCCAGTGCAGAAAATACACACGCAAATATACACATCCACATTGCTCTGTTGTTTAAAGCCTTAGTCTGTCTTTTCGTGGAAATATGTTTACTCTTCCTTTATAGCGCAGCGACTGTAAGCGAGCTGTGCACACCTTTATTTACACCAACATGTTACAATTGTGTGGCGTGGTAAAACATTTCTATTACTAAACAGGCTGACCACAATCATTGAATCAACTGTAGCTGTGAGTTTGACCAATAGTAAATGGGTTTTTGTTCAGGAGCTAAGTGGTGGCTCGCTTCTTTGAATGATCGGAAGATATAATGCTTCACTTGATGATTCTGGCTAAAGCATAGCTGTGATTTGGGTGGCTCTTTATGAGGGGAAACCTGTTTGAAAATGATCATTATTTCTGCAGTTCAGTTTGTTGCCACTAGTGGCAATTCACTGTTTTCCATATTTGATGAAGAACAAAAGTTACTTTGAACTTTGGAATGTGAGATTGACTGGCGGATTGGTGCAGTGGCAGCAGTAATGTGGTCGATGTATCGGTCCGTTGTGATAAAGAAGGAGCTGAGGCGAAAGGCAAAGCTCTCGATTTACCGGTCAATCTACGTTCCTACTCTCACCAATAGTCATGAGCTTTGGGTCATGACCGAAAGGACAAGATCTTGGATACAATTGGCCGAAATGAGTTTCCTTCGCAGGGTGGCATTGCGCACTCTAATGGATAGGGTGAGGAGCTCTGTCACCCAGGAGGAGCTCAGAGTAGAGCCGTTGCTCCTCCACATCAAGAGAAGTCAGCTGAGGTGGCTCAAGCATCTGTTTCGGATGCCTCCTGGATACCTACCAAGGGAGGTTTTCCAGGCATGTCTCACCGGGAGGAGGCCTCAAGGAAGAGCCAGGACACACTGAAGGGACTATGCCTCTTGGCTGGCCTGGGAACGCCTCGGGATCCCACTGGAGGAGCTGGAAGAAGTGTCTGGGAAGAGGGAGGTCTGGGGTTCTCTCCTAAGACTGGTGCCCCTGTGACCTGGCACCGGAAAAGCGGCAGAAAATGAATAAATGAATGAAAAATTTCTTTGCTCAACCTAGGTTGTGAGATTGGGCGGGGCTTTGTCTGAGGGTGTTTGACAAATAGAAAAAAGGGGTGTGTTCAGAATATCTATTTGAAAATGATCATTATTTCTGCTATTCTGTTTGTTGCCATTAGTGGCAGTTGACTTATGTTATTTTATGTTATTATGCTGTGACTGTTACTCAGTGAAGTGATTGGTGGTCTTTGAAACGTGAGTTTTTCACTTCTTTTAATATCTTGATTACACAACATAATATCACATCCATATCTCAGCAGGGTCCGTCATGTTTTTGTGTCCCCTAGAAACATTTCCATTGTGTTACGTGGATATTTGCAAGTGTTGTGACCAATTTGCTGTGCGTTTCTTCAGTTGTTTGTGTTATGATCAATTTTCAACACGTGTGCTGTCAAATTGATGAAGATTGTATCTTTATTTGCTGGTGTTTTTTGTAAATGCATGTGCTTTCTTAAACTGCAGCGTGTTAAGCTTTCTCAGCCACCTTACAGCCAGGACTCGAACCAGCGACCTTCTTGCTGTGAGGTGACAGTGCTAGCCACTGAGCCACCGTGTCACACATTTGACTTGACATATTTGGAAAAAAATTATGTTTAGCTCAACCTAAGTTGTGAGTGTGGGAGGGGGCTATGTGTCAAGGTGTATGACAGTAGAATGAAGGCATGAGTTTAAAAAACCTTTTTGAAAATGATCGGAATGAGCGGAATGAACCGTTAACTGATTCAGCATACAGTATGTTTTACGCAGACCTTTCAGCCACAACCCAGTACTGGGAAACACCCAGATACTCTCACATTCACACATATACACTACAGTCAATTTAGCTTATTCAATTCACCTATAGTGATTATCTTTGGACTGTGAGGGAAACCGGAGCCCCCGGAGGAAACCTATGCAAACACGTGTAGAACATGCAAACTCCACACTGAAATGCCAACTTACCCAGCCGGGACTCGAACCAGTGAACTTGCTGTGTGGCGATTGTGTTCCCACTGCGCCACTGTGACGCCCTGAAAATGATCATTAATTCTGCAATTTATTTTGTTGTAATTGGTGGCGGCTTACTTCTTGAAATATAAAAAAATAACTACTAAATAGTACATGAAAAATTCTGAATTCATACTGACTGGATGTGGGCGTGTCAAGTGAAGTGACACAGGTGAGAATCTTTCAACTTTATGCAAATGAGGAGCGACTTTTGCGAGTGACAGCCAATACGGGCATCTGTGGAGCTCACGTGATCCTCTGTCAGCTCAGAATAGGTTTAAATGGAATGGCCTAAAGTAAACCCTAGAGCACTTTGGAAGAAAATTGTTGTGATATCTTAATCGCATTGCATTCTGGGACATAACGTTGCTGGAGTGAATATGAAGCTGACTTGCTTCCTCTGTCAAAATGAAGGGATGAGGGATATGTTGATGTAAACCTCCCTCACGTTTTAAAATGGCAACAGGGATTACCCTAAGGGAACTAGTGAAGGCAAGCAGTCTATGTTGCTGCTAGTGTGAATGCAGCGTAAGGCTTAGCTCCACCTCTAATGGCTGAACCAAAATTGTGTGTTTGGGGCGGGGCTACATGTACATGAGTTTGACCAATAGAAAAAGGAGTATGTTCAGGAAATCTGCTTGTTTCCACTACTTCACATATTTGGAAATAAATTATGCTCTGCTCAACCATGCTGACTCAACCAAATGTGAGAGTTTGGGGTGAGGTTTTATGTGTGCTTGACTGACAGACAAAAAAAGAGGTTTAGAAATCCTGTTTGGATCAATAACAGTAATGTTTTTTAGTCAGTAGTGAGGCTCACTTGTAATGTTTGGAAAAGTAAGACTTCTCAGCCAAAGCCAGAGGTGGAGGTGGGGCTATAAAATGTTTAACAAATAGAAAATAAGCGAAACAGTTTGAAACTGATCATTATAGCTGCAATTATGTGTGTTGGTGCAGAATTAATTCCCTGCAGCTTTGAGATCAATGCATATTATAGTACTTAATTTTACACCTTATTACCTCACACACATACAATTAAATCATGCAAATTATGTGGTTTCAAAAATGGAATAATTGCTCACATTGTAACAATAGGTGGTTAATTTCATTCTAGATTAAATCTGGTTAACATATTTTTAGGTGTCATTCATTATGTTCATTCACATTTATGCTGTATGGGTAGAGCTAAAAATATTAATAGATTTTTTTGAAATTTTTTTTTTTTTTTTTTTTTTGCTGCATTAAGCAGCCTTGAATGATTTCATAACTATGGTCAGTGCTTCTCATAAAGCCGCACAACCTCTTAACCACTAGAGGGCGCTGTGAGCTATGTGCTTTTTTTAGTGGTAGACCTATATAGGATGATAAATGGAGTGAAGACTCTTACAAAATAAGAGCGTTTAAATCATTTTAATTCAGTATTTTCTCACCAAATATTTCAACATTCTCCAGAAAGGCAGTGAATCAAACCACAGCCCAAACACGACAGTAGCCTACACAATATTTACACAAGAAATATTGAATATTTCTAAACTCTCTGAAGAAAAAAACCCTGCTATCATTTCAAATCCAAACAATATGTTCAGCATTTAAAATTGGTTTATAAGTAATTCCCACTTTAGCATATGATGACAACACTAAAACTAACAAGTCACAGATTCCATGATAGAAACTAAAATGCTTTTATTATATCATCTACAGAAGTCAAGGCAATAGTTACAGATCTCTTATGTGCTCTAAAGTGTACGACTACATAAATGAATCGTCAGTTGTGTGCGATTGTCAAATGTTCTTTCGATCCAGTGCAGTTTAATATGCTACAAATTCACAACGACATTCAGTCTTAAAAAGAGGCCTTTGTTACAAACAGTATTTTACTTCCTTTTCTCATATAAAAAACTATATCTTGCCTTTCATTGTAATTTCTGTTTTTTATGTACTATGCATCATCTCAATGAAAAACAAGTGCACTATACACTTTCTCTTTAGCATGGCGAGGCGCTCATGCGCATGTGTGTGTGGTAGTGTGGTGGTGGCACAGCAGCTGGTGGACCGGACATGGGCATGGTCTGGGATGCCGCAGCTGGCCCGTGTGCCCCAGGGTGGAGGGGGTGGTTGTGTGGGTATGGAGCGGCAGAACCTGGCGATGGCAGCTGGTATCCAGTTCCTGAGGCGGGACTGGAGGCGGCGGTGATTCCTGGAGAGGACGTGCCCTGCTGCCCACTGGCCTTGGATGTGTGCTGTGGGTTCTGGGTGAGCTGGATGGAAATGTCGCTGGAGATCTCAGAGGCGCTGCGTGCTCGCTGAGGTGGAGGCCAGGTCTCTGGGTGCAGATACTGGCCACTGTAGTCGCTGCCCTCGGAAAGACGGGGGCGATAGAGAGTGGGATGAGGCCGATACATCTCCTCTTCTGCATAACGCTTCATGAAAAGATACACTGACATCACACCGGCACCCTGGAGAGCATCGAGACAACAAGAGAGAGATGAATGCTGTGACACCCAGTAGTCACAGGACGTCAACATGACATCAGATTGATGTTGTACCCCAATGTCGTGGGGACGTTGCATTTTGTTTGGAAAAGATAATCGGGTTGACGTCAGAACCCAAGTCAGGCCAGCATCAATGTCTAACGTCCAACCTAAAATCAACCAAATACCAATGTCTAATGATTATGCAGCTTGACGTTATGTGGACATTACCATTATGACGTCTATCAGACGTTGGATTTTGGTTGCCATACCTGACGAATAAATGTCAGTATTTGACGTCAATATGACATTGGTTTAAGATGTTGGCTCGTCGTTGGATTTTGGTAACTTTCCAACACAACCTAAAATCAACCAAATATCAACGTCTAATGATGATACAGCTTGACGTTATGTGAACGTTACCATTATGACGTCCATCAGACGTTGGATTTTGGTTGCCATACCTGACAAATAAATAAATGTCAGTATTTGACGTCAATATGACGTTGGTTTAAGACGTTAAAATACCATTGTCCTTAGAAACTGGTGTTGCAAAATCCACACAGAAATGCCAACTGGCCCAGCCAGGGCTCAAACCAGCGACCTTCTTGCTGTGAGGTGAGCACTGGGCTACCGTGCTGGCCTCACGCAAATCATTTTCATGTAAAATTAGAACAAAACACAGACTGTTATGTTGCACATGTGATCATTAATATGCATGCCCAAGGCTGTTTTACTGGCCACAACATTTCCTAGTGAGTTTACGCAATTTGTATTTTTTCCCCTTATTTTTAAAGTTTATACAAGCTTATATGAACTTACTTTGTATGTGGAACTTTTATTTTGAAGACTAAATCCTGCCTCGCCACATGTTTTCCGTGAGTGTGAACACACCATTGCCTCATTTGTCATCTTTCCACATTGCTTAGCAATGTATTGAAAAAATATGTAAAGATGTGGCACGACAGGCTTTAGTCTTCCTACCTTTTCCTTTTTCTGCATAGTACTTTCTGTCTGGTGTGCGATGAGATTTAATTAGCGATTCTCAGCCAGTCATTATAATCCAGAATGCAAGATCATACATTTAATCAGTGCCACCCTAAAAAAGGCATAAAATCATTTTAAATTGTCTTTTGTTCTTTTAATGTGTATATTGTGAAATTTACCCCATATGTTTGTAATGAGACAACAAACCAACATAATCCCACGTCAATTCCTGAATTTTTGATTTAGTAGTTAATTTGTATGAACTTGTATGATCTTATTTGTACAATTTAGAATGATTGTACAATTTATAATAATGGACCCGTTATAATAATGAATTTTTTCTCTGAATTTATACTTCAATAATCAAAAAATTTAAAAGAACCAAATTTATCTAAATAGATTTTTTGTTACAATTAAAAATGTTAAAGTCTTTTGCAATTTTAAAGTTTTTTTTGTAAGTATTTCTTTTAAAAAACTGACATTCTGGTCATGACATAAAGAGTGACCTTGTAGGAATGAGACTAATCTCATATTGCTATCTAAAATGCAAAAACAGAATCAGCAGAATTAATTATGAATTTGCTTATAGTATTTGTGGAAAATCAGTGCCATTTTTTGTGACATTAGAAGTAACATTTTTAAACATAAGAAAAAACTGTGCTGTATTAACAAAGTCTTTCTTAAATGAGGAAAAACTCCAAGTGAATTTACGAGGCCATTTTACAACAGTTCTTCTTTGCTCTTACTCTAATCTTCCCTCTCTCACACACCAACAAACTAATGTTTCCTTTAGCGACCATAACAGTAAAAGGATCCTGCTGAATCAAGCAGAAAAAGAGTTAGAGGCTGAACTTCAATTTTGCTTAATCCTCATTTTATGGGCTCGCAAGAAATGGCTGACAGACAACCTGTGATCTGCAGCTCTTACTGTTCCATCGTCCACTTAGACTTCTTTCATAATCTATTATTATAAAAGAATATTATTTGTATTCGTATAATATGTATAAAATCCCTACAGCTTAAACTTTCCTATTGAAGTTAATAAAAACAATATGATTAAATGCTCTAAAAACTATTCAAGCTTAAGCTAGTAACTCAAATGGAGCAAATCTGAAGATCCACATTCATAATACATAAACAGCGCACTTAAAGTTCTGAAGTGTATGTCAGGCCAGGGCCATGTTAAAAGCATCTGCTTCAGCGACAACAAGTGGCATAATTACAGCACCATCATTTGTCAAGACCTTCAAGCCTGGAAGCATAGAGAAAGTCACTGGAGCTTTCTCCAAAAAAAAAAAAAAAAAAACAGTTGAACCCAGAATTATTAGTCCCCCTTTGATTTTTTTTCTTTTTTTAAATATTTCCCAAATGATGTTTAACAGAGCAAGGAAATTTTCACAGTATGTCTGATAATATTTTTTCTTCTGGAGAAAGTCTTATTTGTTTTATTTTGGCTAGAATAAAAACAGTTTCAAATTTTTAAAAACCATTTTAGGATCAAAATTATTAGCCCCTTTAAGCTATATTTTTATTTGATAGTCTACAGAGCAAACCATAGCTATACAACAACTTGCTAAATTACCCTAACCTGCCTAGTTAACCTAAATAACCTCTTTAAATACCACTGTATAAAATAAGCTGTATAAAAGTGTCTTGAAAAATATCTAGTCAAATATTATTTACTGTCATCATGGCAAAGATAAAAGAATCAGTTATTAGAAATGAGTAATCAAAACTATTATGTTTAGAAATGTGTAGAAAAAAATCTTCTCTCTGTTAAACAGAAATTGGGGGAAAAAAAATAAACCGGGGGCTAATAATTCTGACTTCAACTGTATATAACTACATCTTGACCATTTAAAGCCAATGGGTGGCTAAGCAAAAACACAAAAAAGCTGATGTTTTGGACTGGAATTTCCTCCTCTGACCTCTTTGAG
The DNA here is from genome assembly GCF_903798145.1 of Danio aesculapii. Lineage (NCBI taxonomy): Eukaryota > Metazoa > Chordata > Actinopteri > Cypriniformes > Danionidae > Danio > Danio aesculapii. The sequence goes on along the minus strand of NC_079450.1, from coordinate 39,030,061 downwards.
CAGGAATGAGCTGGCAGCGAATGCGAAGGACCAGCCATAGCGATAGTTGAAGAACTGCTCTGGTTCACGTGGTCTGTTCATTACTTCATCATTGATACTGGAGATGTACAACACCAGTCCCACTACCAGACTCAACCCTAAGAGAAACACCCACAAAGAGAGAGAGAGAGAGAGAGAGAGAGAGAGAGAGAGAGAGAGAGAGAGAGAGAGAGAGAGAGAGAAGAGAAATAAAATAAAGACAAAAATATTAATAATAATAATCACCAGAACATTTGACACCACGTATGCTGACATGTTAAGTCACCATGAACTTGAAGAATGCTTATTTTTTTTAATGGAAGCTTGCAGTTTATTAGCTCATCCAAGTTCACAGTTATGAGGTTGGAAATCAAAAATTTATGATGTCAGGTGCCTTCAAATATACTTGGTCTTAGAAAATGTGCTTTTTCTGCATAAATGTCACTAGAATTATTTAAAGGGCTAGTTCACAAAAAATGTTCTTCTGTCATAATTTACTGATGTCAGGATTCTACTACTTATGGCTTGTCAATTCTTGTTTTGGTGGCAGAGTATGTTGTATGTTGAGATCATATGTTCATATAATTATTAATCACCAGTTTCTAAATGGTCTGTCTCTAAAAGTGAGGGGGACGGATCCCCCCCCCCCCCCCGTCTCCCCCCCGGTTGCTACGCCCCTGCTGTCGTGTCTTCCAACCTTGATCCCTGCCAGCCTGCCCAATTAAGTTGTTTGTTCTGTTAATGTTTTCTTCCTCTGTGTTGTTTCTGTTACCTTTTTGTTTTATTTTTATTATTAAAAGTTACTGCAATTTGCGTTCTCGTCTCCTTCCTACCTGGCACTGAACCTTCACTTATTACAAACCTGTTTGAGTTTCTTCTGTTGAATTTTGGCCACGAGTTGGTTCTTTGAGACAATTTAGAAAAAAATCTGTAGTCTTTGATTTCTGCTTTTGACATGGAGGTCGTGATCAGTTATTTTACCTCCAATTAAATCACGTTAAATTATGCAGTTTGACTATATACATTGACCATCAAACTAAAAACAACTAGGAGCGCATCAAGCACACTTCAAACTACTTTCGGTGAAATGTTGAAACGGGTCATGTGTCCAGTACAGCAAGAAGAGAAACACTGAGTTATGAAGAGAAGAGTTTGCATGATGTGTCATCACCAGTGTATCATCACATGGCTAAAAAAGAACATCTGGAAATTACATCATCACAGCACACACCGTTTTCAAAATTGTCGAATGTCTTTATTTTTTAAGGAGTCATAATTTTTATATACAGTAGTCTGACATTATGACCACTGAGATCTTACAGTATGACATGGGGATCGTGCTTGTATGGCCTGATCGTAAAGGACTAACATAGCAAAGTGTACACCCTGCCTTAGTTACTGCTGGTTGATAGCATTCATTTAATTACATGGCAGTCAAGACAATCTGCTGAAATTCAAACAAATGGGGAAGAAAGACGATTTATGAGACTTTGAACATGGCATGCTTGTTAGTGGCAGGGTTGGTCTGATTATTTCAGAAACTGCTGATCTACAAGGATTTTTACACACATCGTTCTAGTTGTTAAGGATGTTATTTTGATTAAAGTATATACTTTTGAACAATTATGTTTGAAAAAAAAAATAAAATAAAACCATTTATAATCGTTTGTAACTAACATTCCATAAAGTAGCAATTGGATCCCCATCAGGCCCAGGACGCCAATATGACGTCAGATTGACGTTGTACCCCAACATTGTGGGGATGTTGTATTTTGTTCAGAAATGAACATCGAGTTGACGTCAGAACCCAATGCCAGGCCGAGGTCAATGTTCAACGTCCAACCTAAAATCAACCAAATATTCAAGTCACCATGAACTTTAACAATGCTTTTTAAAAAATGGATTATTGCAGTATTTATTAGCTCGTCCAAGTTCCCAAGGAAACTTCACATTTATGAGGTTGGAAATCAAACATTTATGATGTCAGGTACCTTCAAATAAATTTGGTCTCAAAACATGTGCTTTTTCTGCACAAAAATCACTAGGATAATTTAAGGGCTAGTTCACTAAATTGTCATAATTTACTGGCCCTTCACTTGTCACAAACCTGTGTGAGTTTCTTACTTCTGTTGAATTTTGAGTTGGTTGTCTGGGACAATTTCAATTGCTACTTTATGGAATGTCATTTACAAACGATTATAAATGATTTATATATGTAAATTTTCAAACATAGTTTTTCGAAATTATATACAAAATAACAACCCTAAATCTAGAACGGTGTGTGTAAAAATCTCTGTAGATCAGCAGCTTCTGGAATATTCAGACCAACCCATCTGCCACCAACAAACATGCGCTGTAAAAAATTGCTGTTGAAAAAACAGTCAGATTCTACAGTAAAATAATGTTTTTTTCACTAAAAGTAATATTTTGTTAAACACAGTGCATTATGGGTAACATTTTTGTTTTCAAGAAAGTAACCAACAGCAGAAAACTGTGAGTTAACAAAGCTCAGATTCGACGTTTCAAGTCTGTGTTTGAAATCAAAATTTGCACCTTTGTTCACTATTCTGTACATGAGTTCACTAATATAGTTCGCCTGACAGTCAATGAACACAAATGAGTGAATTCAGAGACTGATGAACCCCTGCTGTTAATAATCACAATCACTGAAAGAAAAGAGAAACAAGAAACACAAACAGTGACGTCAGTTACAACATTAAATAAAATCAACTAAAATAAAACACCTTCAGTCTCAGCAGAGGATCTTTAAATAACTCCACAAACAACAGCAGATACACTTATTACTGACCGCTTTGACTTCCATACCATTCTAATTGAGAATCAACAGAAATGTAGGTGTTGTTTTTTTTGTGTGTGTGTCACCGTAATGGAGTGAGGGGCTGGTTTAATTGGGCTCTTCACCCTTTAATTCATATATTTAGACTCTCCAGCTGCTGTAATACAGAGTTTATACAACTCTTTTATTATAGCAATAAAGCAGGAAAGTCAATAGGTAGATGTGCCTAGTTCTGTTCTGATAAATGTTTTGATAAAAGCCTGGATGAATAGCCTCATGCCATTGTCTTTATACTTGGTTGCAGATATTAATTTATTAATGTCAAGTGGAAACCGGAAAGATACTTAATTCTCTTACAAAGTTAAGAAACAACATACAAAAACAGTTCAGTTAATATAAAGTCACGTTCTGACCTCATGAGTCAGACCTTGTAACTCAACAATGGTTAAAGACAGTGGCTGTTTAGTTGCTGATGCAGTAAGAATCTCTCTGGTAGTTCCAGCTTTACATGTATGTGTGCTGCTGTGAATTTTAAGACATTTGGGTTAAATGGAGCTTTTCCAATTAACTAAAACAAGTTATCATTATATGTATGCTTTTAAGCATATATAGCACATTACTTCATAAACCCATACAGCAGTCAGCCAACTTGAGGCAGTTGCTTTCAGTGAACAAAATGAGTTTACTTGAGTATTGTGTATATCAATGTAGTCCATGTATTTTTACAGCAAAATACTGTAAAATAACAGTTCATTGCTGGCAACTGCAGCTGCCAGTATTTTACTGTTAGTTTACAGAGCAACAGCAAGATGCTGTTAATTTAACAGTAACTTGCTGGCAACCATGCTGCCAGTAACTTAATTTTTTAACAAGAAAATCTTTAGCAGTATGCCATGTTTAAAGTCTCATAAATCATAAACATGAGGTCAGATTGATGTTGAACCCCAACATGGTGGGGATGTTGTATTTTGTTTGGAAATGAACATCGGGTTGACGTCAGAACCCAATGTCAGGCCAACGTAAACGTTCAACGTCCAACCTAAAATCAACCAAATATTCAAGTCACCATGAACTTGAACAAAGTTTATTTTTTAATGGATTATTGCAGTATTTATTAGCTCGTCCAAGTTCCAAGGAAAGGTCACATTTATGAGGTTGGAAATCAAACATTTATGATGTCAGGTACAGTACCTTCAAATAAATTTGGTCTCAAAAAATGTGCTTTTTCTGCACAAGGGCTAGTTCACTAAATTCTGTCATAATTTACTGACCCTTCACTTGTCACAAACCTGTTTGAGTTTCTTACTTCTGTTGAATTTTGGCCAGAGTTTTTTTTTGTCTGAGACAATTTCAATTGCTACTTTATGGAATGTTATTTACAAACGGTTATAAATGATTTATATATATATGTATATTTTCAAACATAATTTTTCTAAATTATACACTCTAATCAAAATAACATCCCTAACAGCTAGAACGGTGTGTGTAAAAATCCGTGTAGATCAGCAGCTTCTAGAATATTCAGACCAACCCATCTGCCACCAACAAACATGCCACGTTCAAAGTCTCATAAATCATCACCGCGACGTCAGATTGATGTTGTACCCCAACATTGTGGGGATGTTGTATTTTGTTTGTTAATGAAAATCGGGTATCCAACGTCCAACCTAAAATCAACGAAATATCAATGTCATTTGATATTCATCATGTGTAAAGATGTTAAAGCTTGACATTGTGTGGACGTTACCTCTACACGTCTATCAGACATTGGATTTTGGTTGTCATACCTGATGAATAATTGTAAGTATTTGACGTCAATATGACGTTGGTTTGAGATGTTGCCTCGATGTTGGACTTTGGTCACTTTCCAACACAACCTAAAATCAACCAAATATCAACGTCATTTGTCGTTGTTATTGGACGTCAAAATACCATTGTCTTTAGACGCTAGCTAGACATTGAATTTTGATAACCTGACATCATGACCTAAATCTAACCTAATATAAAACCCTAGACACTTTGTTTATCTTCAGAACACAACCTAAGATATTTTAGATTCAATCAGAGAGCTCTCTGACCCTCCAAAGTCTCTCCATTCTAGAAAAGGAATCATAAAACAGTCTAAAACCATCCAGTGATCCAACTGTAATCATACAAAACCCAGAGAATACTTCTGTGTGTGTAAAAACTACTTCGCATATGTATTTTCTTCAGCAGTGTCAGGTCCTAGTGTGTTTACTACGACAATATGACTTGTGTGCTTCATGATTACAGTTGAACTACTGACATTACATTGAATAGTTTGACAATATTTTTTATTTTAAATGTCTCACGACCCTTGATCTCGATGGAGGATGAGAGAGCTGTCAGATTTTATATAAAGTACTTTCATTTGTATTCCAAAGATAATCCCAGGGGTTTAGAACAACATGAGGGTGAGAAATTAACAACAGAATTTAAGCAATGATTAATATTTGTAAAGGAAAACGAGACACAAATAGCCAGAGCATAATTTATTTTCTACAGTGTGTGGTTAAATAACTGCACTGATGAGGACATCAGCCTTCCTGTCGGGCCCCCGAGGACATACTGCTCGGCCAACTCAACAGACACACACACACAAATACACACACACTCCAGGCCTCTGCCCGACCACTGATGAGAGGACATCAGCTCCATCTAAATAAATCACAGCCCCACACGCTCCTCTCTGCAGGCACAGCAGCCCGAGAGACACATGGAGGACAGAGGAGAAAAACTGAGAGCAAAGTGTGTTTTCAGCTTGTACACAGAACGACAGCAAAACTGAACAGGTTAAAATGGGCGAGAAAAGCTCTGACAGCTGAGAAATGCCTGTAATATTTATCGCAACAGCCGAATGACCGTCTCTCACCCGCATACACAAAACAAAAACACAAGGTTCCTGCAAACATCAGCTACATTTCACAGCCGCTCCATATAACGGCACTATCAGCGCACTTGATCTTTACTTTTTAATGGCTTCTTTCAGCTGAAGCACTTTTATCAGGCCTGAGCAGTCTGAAATGCCTATTACATATTCAGCAGCAGGCTGATAGAGAACACTGGGAAAAAAGGGACAAGTTAAAAAGGTGTTTTTCTAGGGCGGTCTGTCAGGAAGTTTGTGCTGCAGAAGGAGAGAGGTGCTTCCGATAAAGTTGAAGGTCTATTCTGGCCGTGTGCAAGGTTGAGGCTGCGGTGAGGTAAACAACGGCGGCATCTGAATACAAATAAGTTCTACAGTCACAGCAGGTTAGGGTTAGTCTCTCAGTGCACAAATAAAAAACAATAATGAAGTGCTATTTCATGTGCACATTTACTGTGGGCTTCCAAAAAAGGAAGAAAATTAATATTTAATATTTAAATATATAGTAATTTTATTATTTATTTTTTGCTTCTGAATCTTCTAAATTTCCTGTATTGTTTGATGCTCAAGTTTGCTAGTTTGATATGAGTCCTAAAATACATTTTGTAATATTAAAAATAGGTCTAAAATGGTTCATATTTCTTAATTCAATTATGATTTTTTATTACTTACATGATATTAGTTGACATGATAAAAATTTGTTAGAATTCATTATACACATATCCACTTATTTAACAACACACTTTACATGCCAATCTGCACATATAACGTTGTATATAGTAATAAACATGTACATACACTTGTCAATCTGTATATTTGCACTCACTACTTACTTCTATTTTTTAAAATATATTTATTATCTGTTTTTTGTCCTGTCTCTGTTATCCTGTTGCACTGTAGAAGCTCTGTCACGAAAACAAATTCCTAGTATATGTGAACATACCTGGCAATAAAGCTCTTTTTGATTCTGATTCTGTTTTCCTGTTTCATTTTTACCTTTTTATTAGTTGTTGTTGTCATTTTCATCGGGTTTTTAATATATTATCTGCCACTTTTGATCAGCTCAGCGTATCCTCACTTATATAATTTATATACATTTAATGAATGTAAAGAAATTCAAGCGCATATGTGATCCTGGACCACAAATCCAGTCATAAGTGTCTATTTTCTTTTTGTAAATAGATTTATATATCACATGAATAAATAATCTTTCCATTGGTGTATGGTTTGTTGCTGTTTGTTGGCAGGACGGTAAAAAAGAATAAGATAACTGCATTGGTTGGCATAACAGAGGGCAGTGGGTGCACATTGTATTTTTAAATGACTGTATTTATATTAGGAGGTATTTTAGCATCCGATTTTTTATTCATTCATTTTCTTTTCGGCTTATTCCCTTTATTAATCTGGGGTCGCCACAGCGGAATGAACCGCCAACTTATCCAGCATTTGTTTTATGCAGCGGATGCCCTTCCAGCTGCAACCCATCACTGGGAAACACATACACACTCATTCACACACACATACACTACGGACAATTTAGCCTACCCAAATCAGCTGTACCGCATGTCTTTGGACTGTGGGAGAAACCGGAGCACCCAGAGGAAACCCACGGGAACGCAGGGAGAACATGCAAACTTCACACAGAAATGCCAACTGACCCAGCTGAGGCTCAAACAAGCGACCTTCTTGCTGTGAGGCGACAGCACTACCTACTGCGCCACTGCATCGCCCAGATTTTTTTATGTGTATGTACATTATATGTTGTCTATTTGGTGGCAATTTACAGCAGAACTTTTTTTCTAAAACAAATCTCTCCTAAGGGAGATTTTACCTTGACCTTGCTATGATGGAACAGTATGTAGAATACTGAGAAAATCACCTTGAGAGTTGAACAAATGCAGTTCTCAGCAATGCATATTACTAATCAAAATTAAGTTTTGATATATTTACAGTAGGGAATTCATGAAATATCTTCATGGGACTAAAATGCTATGTAATATTCAAATGATGTTTGCCTTAAAAGGAGAATCTGTTATTTTGACCCATACAATGTATTTTAGGCTATTGCCATATACTCATGCAACATAAGTAAATGGTCATACTTCTGATCATGTAGGCATTATATATATATATATATATATATATATATATATATATATATATATATATATATATATATATACACACACACACACACATAATATTTTGAATGAAGGGAATGCTTGTTTCCATTTAACCATTGCCATTGGAAAAACACTTTTATCTGCAGTTAGGATTTTCCTGACATAATTGTTATTAATTTGTTTTATTCATGATAGAAAGGCCTTCAATAGTAAGCTCTGGAAGAGAGCCAGATACATGGCTATATATTTTTGTGGTTTTAATAAGGTGAAGTAATTTTGGGGAGACACAATGAACAATTTTTTTGTATTCATTCAAAGTAATTTTTAAACCAAAAGTGTTAAAAAACCTACTGTAATTATATAAATCCCCTACATGATTTAATTAGTCTGTAAAAAAAATTAATCCTTTTTTAACATAATCATTGCAAGATATGGAGTTGTTTTTGAATAAAATATACTGATTGTTCCAAATAATACATGAGTGGGGGAATGCCTACTACTGTCTGCTGGTTTTTCTTTAATGAACATGTTTCATATTTTATAATCTTGCTGACCTCTGCTGGTGCAGAACTGAACTGCACGCTCAGATTAAAGAAATATTCCACTGGGAAATAAAATCTGCCATCATTGACTGATGAATTTAATCTTCATATTTACATAATATTGGCCTCCTCAGACATTTGCGCCTGCATTAATAGATTACTGCAGTTTTCTTTGCTCTGTATTAGAGAGTTACAAAAGAAAACAATATGAGAAAAATATACTGTAGATATGCAACCGCATAATAAGAGATGTCACATGACAAATCTTTTACTTAAGCCACCCATTAGATTGATTTGTTATTGTACAGAAAAAAAACCACACACAAATGCAATACAGAAGTTCCTCTGAAGAATCTGCAACAACCGTTTGCAAAACCTGATAAATACTAAACAGATGGAGAGATTTCATGCTCAGACACAGGTTTATGATTGGAGAAGACATCATTAATGCACTGCAGATGGTACTGATGCATTCTGGGAGAAAAGAACACAAAATCCTCACATCTGAAAAACGATCTGCGATAAATATGTTGTGAGCTATTTTTAACTGAGAGTATTTTACAAAGGGACTTAAATCACAAGAACATTCGACCAGGCCTATTTGTGATGATATAATTATAGAGGACACAACACATTTCCATCTTAAAACACACATAGAAATCTGGTATTATACAAATTACAAATATGGCATATCAAGGCTGCATTTATATAATCAGAAATACAGTACAAAATGTAAAATTGTGAAATGTTATTGCACTATAAGATAACTGTTCAAAAGGAGTCTATGATGTAATAAATAAAAAGAAAATTCTAGTGAATTTAATAATGAATTTTCAGCATCATTACTCCAGTCTTCAGAGTCACATGATCCTTCAGAAATCACTCTAATATTTACTGTTATTTGCTATTATTATTATTATTTGTTTTGTTATTATTATAATTATTATAAATGATAATAGTAATAAAAGCAATAATGACTGGAGTATTCATTTCATTTGAAACTACATACAATAAGAAAGCAGTTATTTAAATTTTTTATAAACATTTAACCTTTTTTATATTTAATAAATGCCACCTTAATGAACAGAATCATTTTCTTAAAAAAAAAACATGAAATAAAAAACTGACCCCAAACTTTTGACCGGTAGTGTATATAATTACTCATTACAGTATAACACCTTTATTTTACATTCCATTTAAATTCAGGGAACACGGACAGACAGTCATCAGACAGCCATCATATGGAGAGCCATCAGACACATACAGCCATCATATCCTCTTTCTGACTGCATTTACCCTTATCTTTACAACCATTGGACAGTGCTAGGAATCCTTGTTGTCATTCACTAATAAGGCCCACATGGAAAGAACCTATATATGAGGATATTTGCGCATTTATGAAACCTTTATGCAGTATATATGCACATATATGAAAATACATATGCAAAATTGAGGTGCATGTATGTGCATAGGTCTCCTGTATTGCTTCTTTATATCCACATATAAGCCCTATATATATATATATATATATATATATATATATATATATATATATATATATATATACATACAAGATATTTCTCCTATGTAGCTCATATCTCACTTTGGCAACTGTCATCCAGTACATGATGCCCAGCTCATATTTTCTATTATAAAGGCAATAACTCAGATCTAACGAAAAAAAAGAAAAAAAAAATGCAAAAAACATGTATGTGCGAACACTTGAAATTGGTATCACATGTAATTGGCATATTATAGAATTTAACTATGGCAAATAAGTAAGAGGAGATGGAAAGCTATGAAAGTCTACTATGTGCATATATGCACACACACATATGCATATATATAGGTACATGTATGCACATATATATTCATATGTACATGTAACATAGGAAAACAGCCAATTTTAAATATCAAATATATTAAAACCCTATATCAAAACCTATATTAAAACATATATGTTTATAGGTTCTTTCCGTGTGGGTTGCTGTCAATCCGCTTTCAAATGTTACATATGAATCAAACTACACCATAAAAGAATTAAGGCCTCATTTAAGGGGAAACAATGCATGCAAATATTTTTTAATACAACAATTAAACCAAAAGACTGACAATAATGCAGGATATTTTCACATCAGTCCCATAGATAGCCCCAGTGAAAGGGGTGGTTCTTTTTTCTCAAAAAGTGGAGTTTTTTGCAGTTATTTGCCTCATTTTCTTTTTATTTATAAGATGTAAATTCTGCATTTTAGTGACATTTCAAGCACTATCTTTAGCTGGATTAGCTTTTCGGATGGTCATCATAATCACACTTTGATGTACCAAAATATTTTCCTAAAAATTTAGAATAAAGAAATATGAAATAATATTTTATTTATTTAAAGATTTATTTTTGGCCTTAAATTGGACAGTATTGAGACAGAAAGTGAAGTTGGAGAGAGAGAGGGGGTAGGGAAATGTCTTCAAGCCAGGATTTGAACTCGGGACAGCCTGACAAACCACTAGGCTATTGCGCCGACATAATACTTGTTTTTAAAATACAAATGTATTACATCACATATCATTAGAACTAAAAGCTATAAATTAAAAACTGTAGCCTATTGTAATTTATTAGGCAAATAACAAGCTGGCCAGTAACAACAATAGCCAAAATAGTATTTAAATTGATTTTAATATGCGCCGCTTTTGGTGGTTCACAACTTTTTATTGGTAATTTTTTCTTTCAAGAACAAGGTCCAAGATTTAGTAAAAAAGTAATATGTTTTCTAAAAACAATATAGTAGTGAACGATGACTTCGCTTACGTGATATTGTGTTTTTTTTGCACAGCTGGATGTTATAACAATAATAAAAATAATTGTTTGCATTGGCCAAAACCGGTTTTCTGAAGTCACCACAGCCAACAGGATTCCATTTGGTCTTAAGCCGCCTTTCCACTGCACACAACGTTGTGAGATTGCAAGAGCCTTTATTCTCTGTGTGTTCACCATGGTTGATTGAATGAATAATAGAAACTCATAGAACGCTAAAATTTTTGCAGGGAATGTGGATGACAACATAAAAAAATAATCTTTTTTATTACTTTTTATGAATAGAAATGTTTGTTTTTATATAGTTTTTTTCTGAATTAAAAAATAAAGAAAAAAATGACTATTTCTCATCTCGCGCACAAGGACCTGCTTAGACAACACTTCATATTCGGTCAGCCGGTTGCATACGGTCTATTCGCAGGAGTTCAAATATATCAATTTAGCCGCAGCTCAAATCGGATCCAAATTTTCCCGCATACAGAGATGATAGGAACTCCACGCAGCTCCTGGACTACTCTCCATTGGAAATAAATGACTTCCGGTCTGTCTCATGTTGTTTGTCGTGTGCAGTGGAAAGGCGGCTTTAAAGTCTTTTTTGATCAGTTTTTATTTTCACAATGTATGATGGCATTGCAGTCAAAATAGGACAAATGGGCTCATGTATGGGACAAATCCTGGACCTTTGTCAGTGAGGGATGGGTCTTCCGAACCACCCAAACCCCTCCTGGCTACGGGCCTGCACATTATGCAACATGTAGGACAAAAAGCTGTGCTTTACATGTAAAGCATGGTGGGGGGACATCCTGCCAGCTTCCGAATGTTTATTTAACAGTGTAAAAAACTAAAGTATGGGATTTTTATACTTATCAGAGGTGCAAAACAATACAGCAGCTTTTCAATATTAAATCAAGCAAACATAAATCTTGCTTTTTTTATTTACAAGATAAAGCACAACAAGGCATCAGTGTATTGATTATAACGGTTTGTTTTGCTCCATATGATGTTTTTGTGGGCGTTTATAGTAATAGGGACACTATATTTTAAAGCCTGAGACACACTAAGCTGATCCTAAGTCTGAAGTTCCAGTTTTCCACTGTGGAATGAGAAAACAGACTACTGCCCCTTGTGGTTGCCGAAAAACAGGCGCTGAACGGGTGAAAAGTCTGCTGCTGTTCGTTTGGTTCACAGGCAGAGGCAGCTTTTTGGTTCCAAAGTAGTCAACACAGACAACACAGTAGGTTTTCGTTGGTGCTTTTCTTTGGCATCTGCTTGGTGTGTCCCGGGCTTATTAAGAGGTATTGTCTTTCAGGTGAGAGGTTAAACTGTCTCTCTATTAAACCTGACTCACTTTGGTCATTAAAATCCCACAGCATATCTCGTAAAGAGCAGGAGTATAACAATGGTGTCCTGGCCAAGCCAAATCCCCTCTATTGGCCCTGACCCATCATGGGCTCCTCTCCACCTACAGATTGTTTGTTATGAACACAATGGCACCATTGTCTTGTGTCTACCATTGCATCATTTATTTAAACACCTGATAAACCATTTCAATGTGGTAATGTCATTGGCTCATGAATATTTCCTGCTTGTTCTTAAACTATTTCATAAAGGTAACAAGAGGCAATTCAATCATGACTTAACATTAAATCAGCTATCATTACATTATCAATATGTAGACCTTTTAGGATTCTCGGAGGCTATGGAAATTAAAAATGTAAAACAGGAAATACGTCAGGGGTCAGGACCATTGTTATTGTTTAAGTCCCTTAACCATTGTTACTGTTTAAGTGAATTTTGCATCATAATAGGTCCCTTTAAAATTGAATTTAGATATAACTATAAAAAAATATATAACTATACAGATATAACTGTAAAATATAAAAAGTGAGCACAGGATCAGTGTTCACCAGTGTTTTTCTCTGTACCTGAGAGTATGAAGAAGATGCCGGAGACGAAGGCCAGGATGGTGCGCTGTGGACGGATGTGGCCCACGTTACTGATGATGAAGGCTGTGAAAACGAATAGTAGAGACACCATCGGGAAGGGCGTAGCGGTCCGCACCATCTCTGCAGCAGCAAATACATGTGTGTGAGAATTGTGTGTGTGTGTGTGTGTGTGTGTGTGTGTGTGTGTGTGTGTACATGTGGATTTCATACTGTGATTTGATTTAAAGTCACATTCACTTACTGAGGATATTCGCTGTGTTTTCTGTGGTGATTTCAATCTCTGGCTCTGTGAAATACTCAGAGGCGACACATCTACCTTTCTCTGTGCCTAAAACAGTGAGACAGAGGATATATGAAAAAAAAGAAAGAAAGAAAGAAAGAAAGAAAGAAAGAGGGAAAGAAGAATGAAAGAAAGAAAGAAAGAAAGAAAGAAAGAAAGAAAGAAAGAAAGAAAGAAAGAAAGAAAGAAAGAAAGAAAGAAAGAAAGAAAGAAAGAAACATACATGAAGGAATAAAAAACAAGAAAAAAACATAATCCTTAATTTCTTTTACTTTTCTTGTTCACTCAACTTTTGAAAACATCATCTGCACTGACCTAAAATTATTTGTCAGTAATACAAAAAACATTTATTTGGGTTAACATACGATTATTCGTTTTTTGGAGAGGTGAACTACCCTGTAAGAAATGTTTTTAAGTTGTGCCAACTGAACATTTTTGTCTGCAGAACTGGAATGCTTGAAGTTGAGTGAACAAAAAAACATAATCCTTATTTCCTTTCATTTTTTTTTTGGTTTTCTTAACTTTTGAAGACATCAGTTGCACTGACCTAAAATGTCTGAAGTTGAATGAACAAAAAAGTTATTTGAAAATTGGTACTAAGAATTAATACATTATCAGAACAAAAAAACATAGTTAAGTTGGAAAACAATACTAATAAAACAGAGACAAATGTTAACAAAACATTCATTACACACTAATTTATTAAACAAGACAGGAGGCAAAACAACAATAACGGTAAACAAGACAGGGACAAACAGGCAAAATGCTTTGTAATGCTTCACAGGGAAAAACAAGACTCAGCAAAGAGCCTATGTGAATGAGGTGTCTTTATAGTCCTAGTAATTATTCCATCGTGAGCTTCCAGCTGTGTAAAACTGGTTCCTCTATTTGAATTATAGTTTGAGCATTTGATTTGTCATTTAAATATTGCAGGATTTTACTGAGTTGATTATGAAAATTAAATATCAAATACATTTGATTTGTCATTTGAGAATGCATTTTGATGTATTATTTGCTCGTTTGAGCGTTTTATTTATTGGGTAATTGTTTTAAAAGTTTGATTTATTATTTGATCTTTTTAGGCATTTGAATTTTCATTTTAGTTTTATTAGGAAAAAACTTTCATATATCAATATATATACATAACAGTTAAATACAAATTAACAGTCCACATTCGCTAAGCATTTCTTTTTGTAGAGCGAACTAGGTAAATGTGGGATGAAAATTCACATTAAAAGTCTTTCTGCAGCTGGGCGTTAAATGTAGTTGTAAAAAAGAAAAACAAATTCAAAGGGGGGCTAATAATTCTGACTTCAACTGTATACTTTTGTATATGTGGAATGAAAGGTAATATGAGCATGTCTAAAATGAACTTGGTGATTTGTAACAAGTCCCTGATTGTAGCAATTGGAAGTGTTAGAAATGACCGGTGATTCCCTACAGGTTGTGATTCAGAGGAAAAAGAAACTGATCCAAATAAATTGTGTACTGACAAAGTCCCAAGTATGACTAGCCTTTAGTACTGATCCTCCCTTTAATAATAAATGGAAAGAGAATCTCGCATTGTAGGGTAAGTTGCAGTAGCAGTCATCAGTAAAATGACAGAAATACAGCACAACATTTCTGCTTTACTGTGGTATTGTTGCAAAAACTAACTTTAACCATTATTACCATCATTACTCTACTGTTCAGTTTCAAATAATCATGTAATCATGAATTTAGTCCATTCATGCAAAATATTTCTTTTTTTTAAATAAATACGAACATACAAAAAGTCTTATCAATTCATTCATACTACATCTCTGTAACTAAATATAACACATATAACTATATCACCAAAAAAAACAAACATATTATCTATATCGGCATATTGTAAAGGAATGCCTTATAGATGGATAATCATATTCGGAGAGTCCTTGGCATCCTAAAAGTACTAGTAAAGACTTAATGTGTATTAATGTGTGTGTATCTGCACCTGCAATGAAACACACTCTCCAGAGGCCAGAATGCAATGCCATCTTGACATCGACAGTTTGGTTCTGCTGCAGTACGATTCCCTCCTCCATCAGCAGCCAATAATCCGTCGCCACCGCAACCCCCACCAACAGCAGTCCACACGCCCCGAACACTGTGGAGAGCAGAGTCAGAGCCCTGCTGCTGCAAGAGCTCATCTGCACACATGCACACACACACACAGTCACTGTCAACACCCAAGGTCGACATCACAGCTAAAACATTAGAGACATCCACCTTTTTTGTACGTGACTTCAGTGTTTCAAGTACAGTTCTGGTTTGGGGAATTTTCATATCATTTCAAATAATAATCCACACATGCAGTGAAAACTAAGTCAGAGGCACATTTGGCTTTGGATTCTACATCTTGAATATAATGTTACCCTTGGTATTTTGACATATTTAGCATCATCATATCTGTAATTGTGTTTTGATCCTCCATAGTATTTACTTTTTATTACACGTCTCTCTGGAATACTTAATTCTGATTGCACAATCATGACATTCTATGTGGTATGCTATTCACAGATAACAACCAGTGAAACTAATAACTAATGCATACAGTTGAAGTAAGAATTATAAGCGCTCCTGAATTATTAGTGCCCTGTATGTTCTCCCCAATTTCTGATTAATGGAAAGAAGATTTATTTTCAACACATTTCTAAACGTTATAATTATAATAACAAATTTTTAATAACTGATTTCTTTTATCTTTGCCATAATGAGAATACATAATATTTTACTAGATAATATGTTATATTAAGATACTAGTATTAAGCTTAAAGTGCAATTTACTTAACTAGGTTAATTAGATAAGTTAGGGTAAGTAGACAAATCGTATAAAAAAATGTATAATGACGGTTTGTTCTGTAGACAATTAAAAAAAAAATTAAGGGAGTTAAAAATATTTGTAGGCATAAAATAAATAATATTTAATATCTAATACTTGTCTCCTATATAAGGGCATTGTTTTTTATGACGGTATAACGATATTGAAACTGATACCCTTGCTATTTTTAGATCCCGCGGTATACCATATTACCGTATTACCGCCCAAGCCTAATATATATATATAAATCATTTTAAGGTCAAAATTATTAGCCCCTTTCAGCTATATATTTTGGTCAATTTTTGCCTAATTACCCTAACCTGCCTAGTTAACCTAATTAACCTAGTTAAGCTTTTAAATGTCACTTTAAGCTGTATAGAAGTGTCTTAAAAAATATCTAGTCCAATATTATTTACTGTCATCATGGCAAAGATGAAATAAATCAGGTTTTATAAATGAGTTATTAAAACTATTATGTTTAGAAATGTGTTGAAAAAATCTTCTCTCCGTTAAACAGAAATTGGGGGAAAAAATAAACAGGCGGCTAACAATTCAGGGGGGTTAATAATTCTGACTTCAACTGTATATATATATATATATATATATATATATATATATATATATATATATATATATATATATATATATCCACCTTTCTTCGTACCCTGATGCACCCATCAATCTAGCAGTCTACAACAGGGTAAATCTAGACTCATCAGAACACATGACCTTCTTCCATTGCTCCAGAGTCCAATCTTTATGCTACCTAGCAAATTAACGCTTTTTTATTCCAATTACCCTCAATGATAAGTGGTTTTCTTAAGGCTACATGCATGTTTAGTCACAATCCATTGAGTTCCCTTCGCATTGTGCCTTTGAAAATGTTCTTTCGATACTGACCATAGCTGTGAGTTCTACTACTGTTTTTTGCCATTTGATTTTGCCACTTTTAAGTGATTGCTAATCTGGATTATTCAAGATATTTGGATCCTCACTGGCCTTCCAGTTTTTAATAATACACTGGACATTTCTTAAGCAAATTTTACTAGTTTTAGGAATCTCCTTAGATGTTGTCTTTGCTTGATGCATGCCAATAATTTGACCTTAGATCAACTCTTGATCAACTTATATGTCCTAAGACATGGTTGTTTGACAAATAAGAAGCTACTCTCTGCATCAGTTAGAGTTAAATAAAATAACTCATTAAAAGCAGAAACATAAACATCCATGCAGTAATTCTCCAATCCAAGGCCCGAGGGTTTACAGAGAATGGCCAGAAAAAGAGAAAATATCCAGTGAGGGGCAGTTCTGTGGGTCAAATGCCTTGTTGATGCCAGAGGTCAGAAGAGAATGGCCAGACTTGTTCCAGCTGATAGAAAGGGAACAGTAACTCAAATAACCACTCGTTACAACTGAGGTATGCAGAGGAGCATCTCTGAACACACAACACATTGAACCTTGAGGCGAATGGGCTACAGCAGCAGAAGACCACACTGAGTGCCACTCCTGTGAGCTAAGAACAGGAAACTGAGGCTACAGTTCAAACATGCTCACCAAAATTGGACAATAGAAGATTAGAAACGTTGCCTGGTCTGATGAGTCTAGATTTCTGCTGCGACATTCAAATGGTAGAGTCAGAATTTGCCGTCAACAGCATGAAAGCATGAATCCATCCTGCCTTGTATCAATGCTTCAGGCTGGTGGTGGTAGTGTAATAGTGTGGGGGATATTTTCTTGGCACACTTTGGGCCCATTAGTACAAATTGAGCATCATATCAACACCAAAGCCTACCTGAGTATTGTTGCTGACCATGTCCATTACTTTATGACCACAGTGTACCCATCTTCTGATGGCTACTTTCAGCAAGATAACGTGCCATGTCAAAGCGCGAATAATCTCAGACTGGTTTCTTGAACATGACAATGAGTTCACTGTACTCAAATGGCCTCCACATTCACCAGCTCTCAATCCAGTAGAGCACCTTTGGGATGCGGTGGAATGAGAGATTAGCATCATGGATGTGCAGCCAACAAATCTGTAACTGCGTGATGCTATAATGTCAATATGAACCAAAATCTCTGAGGAATATTTCCAGCACCTTGTTGAATCTATGCCACGAAGGATTAAGGCAGTTCTGAAGACAAAAGTGGGTCCAACCCGGTACTAGTAAGGTGTACCTAATAAAGTGGCCGGTGAGTGTATACTGTATCTACTAACATAAACAAACATTTATTACATGATTCATTGTTTTAACCTTCATTTCGTTATTTTGTTAACATTATTTAATAAAAATGCATTCACTGTTAGTCTTGTTAACTCACAATGCATTAATGAATGTCACTAAAGAAGCAAAACATGTTTTTGATAATGCATTAGTAAAAGTTGAAATTAACATTAACTATGGTTAATGAATCTGAACATCATTCATTTTAGTAAACACATTAACATGAACTAATGGAACTTTATTCCATTCAATTGATGAACTATGAGAATAACGCCACCTCATTGCATTGCACATTGCTCATTTATCTTATTATTTACAATTTAACAGGAGTAACCTACTCTCGTAATTCACACAAAGCTTCATAGGCTGTAGGAAAAAAGTGGATGAGCAGCAGGGAGTGAGACAGACCTTTACGCATAGTTCCTCCTATTCTACAGCTCACCAATAAAACAGATAAGATGATCATCAGAGACAGTTTGTGTCCCGCTGTGACAATAATCAGCCAATCACACGAAAGGTCAAAGTTCACCAGGCTGAACGGGTGGCGCTCATTCAGGCAGAAATGAAACACTATTGGCAGTGAATCACATGGCGCAACACACACATCAACACAAGCGCCTACAGAGTCATGAGTCATAGCGCAGACCTCATGCCAATGAAGAAACAAACAGATGTAGACGCACACATACAAGCACGCAAGAGTAAACACACACCAGGGCTCGCTGATTCATATTGGCATGCCTGGCATTAGTGCATTAGTCCACCATCACTTTAGTGTTGTAGAAGTATTGTTTGCATTGTGATTTTGAAAAAGTCATTTTCATCAATATAAGCCATGAAACGAGCAGGCTATAAGGGGAAGCACAGCATTATAAAATTTTAATTATAACAGGTTTTAAGTGGTTTTAAGTTAATTATTTGATAAAACTACACCAAAAAAAAACTAACAAAAAAACTAAAACGAATATAAAGTCAGAATTATTAGCCCCCCTTTGAATTTTTTTTCTGTCTTAAATATTTACCTAATGGTGTTTAACAGAGCAAGGAAATTTTCACAGTATGTCTGATAATATTTTTTCTTCTGGAGAAAGTCTTGTCTGTTTTATTTCAGCTAGAATAAAACAGTTTTTATTAAAAAAAGTTCAGGGTCAAAATTATTAGCCCCTTTAAGCTATATATTTTTTTGATAGTCTACAGAACAAACCATCGTTATACAATAATTTGCCTAATTACACTATCCTGCCTAGTTAACCTAATTAATCTAGTTAAGCCTTTAAATATCACTTTAAACTGTACAGAATTATCTTGAACAATATCTAGTCAAATATTATTTACTGTCATCACAGCAAAGACAAAATAAATCAGTTATTAGAAATGAGTTATATTATGTTTAGAAATGTGAGAAAAAAACCTTCACTCCGTTAAACAGAAAGTGGGGAAAAAAATAAACAGCTAATAATTAAAAAATAAACAGGGGCTAATAATTCACGGGGGCTTCAACTGACTTCAGACTTCAACTGTATATATAAAAACATATATATTCTGTGCATGTTTAATGAGGGAAAGAACAATAATCCCATAAGGCATTATAAATAACATATTCACATTAAAAACTATAAAAAATAAAATAAAATAGGAAACTACTAATTTTTCAAGTCTTTTTCTTTAGAAACAATATCTCCCATAACAGGTTTGTAAGTTGGTCTGACAATAATGGCTTCGTATATTTCCTACAGAGAACTCAACACAATGTGTTAACTCTACATCTACAAAATGAATAACAAACAATGTCAGTTTGTTTCATGTTTATGAAGCTGAAATGTCATATTATATTATAACTGGACAAAAATACTGCATTTTGTAGATTCGACCTAATTTTATTGTAAAAAAAACAGGAACTAAATTAATTTAAACAAATCAACCCTCAGTACGCGTTTTATCTATTTCAACTGACAAAATATCTCGCAGACAGCAGACACATTTATAATTTCAACATCTATAAAATCCAGTTTCAGAATTTTTTGTGTTGTTTATCTGCTTTTTACTTTTAAATACTATAGTAACTGTAGGCAGCCTGGCCAAAGGGGTGGTTCTTTTTTCTCAAAAAGTGGACCTTTTTGCAGTTTATTTGCCTCATTTTCAATTTAATTATGAGATTTAAATATTGCATTCTAGTGACATTAACTGGATTAGCTTTTCAGATAGTCATCATAACCACATTTTTGATGTACCAAAAATATTTCCTAAATTTTTTGAATAAAGAAATGTGAAATATATATATATATATATATATATATATATATATATATATATATATATATATATATAAAATAGGAATCTGTTAATGTTTTTGAAATTAAAAATTGTAGCCGATTGTCATTTATTAGGCAAATAACAAACTGGCCAGAACGTTTTACTTTCCCTAGTCAGAATTTGAATCATAAAAAATTAAAACATAGTAATAATAATAATAATGTAGAGCTTCACAATGTTTCTAGGCTCTCTTGTCAAAAAGCCTTTGAAAATTCATGGATAACAACAATGGCAAAATCAGTATTTAAATTCATTTAAATAAATTTCACCTTTTATGGGTCAATTTTTTTTAAGGTCCAAAATTTTGAATAAAAGTTACTTTTATTCCGTTTTCTCTATTTAAAAACATTACATTAGGTTAGTAATGAAAGATGACTTCCCTTCACTCAGATTGCATGTATTCTTGCAGAGCTGGATGTTCTCATGAAAATAATTAATATTTGTTAGCATTGGCCAAAACCGATTAGCTGAAGTCACCACAGTCAATGTTTTCTTTCACTATTTATGATAGCATAACAGTCAAAATAGGACAAATGAGCTCATGTATGAAATAAATTATGGACCTTTGTCAGTAAAGTGGTGGGTCTTTCGAACCACCCGAATATATATATATATAACAGAGCATTGGAAAACAGACTGATTTGCATCATTTATGGTGCGAAGCTAAATGCCTGTAAAACACTGATTGGTGCAAAGTTCTGTATAGAATCATATTTTTCTACACAAATTGCAATTAATTATAAGAATCTTTTACATAATAAGAATTTTAAAATTAAATCAAATATTTATATTTTTTTAATGTTTTATTTACAATTTTCAGCTGTAAAATAGTTGTGAAACCCTGGACTAAATTGTCTGAAAAGATTTGTGTGTTAATTAAGACATTAACATTTGTTAGCTTTAACTGTAGGGAAAAAATGGCTAATTTTGAGCTTTTCTCCCTGATATTCATCTTCTGAGTTCAAAGTCTACATGGAGGCAGCGTCACTTGTAGTGATGTACAGTAGCATAAGACTGCAAGTGCTTCTATGCTGCATCAGAGTCTAATTATTATTCATAAGAATGAGATTTCTTATCTTATGACAAGAGCTGCTTCTGAATCATTTGGTCAAATTGTGAGACTGCATTTGGTGAACAGTAGTTAGGCATTCATAATGGGTTCTGGTGCTGGTGGTGTTGTCAGAAGTACCAACTTCTACGAGTCTGCACTGTAAAAAATATCTGTTAACTAACAGTTATTCACAAGTGTTTCCCATTTATTCACGTTCATGAATTGCATTATGGGACCTCAATCTTTGTTTTGTCGGCTTTTGATGTTGAAAATTCTTCTCTACAGTTTAACATAGTAACTTATTGACATTTTAGGAGTTTGAAATAATATAATGTATAAGAAATAATTCAGTAAAATGACAGAAAATGTACTAGCAGTTTATTATGTTAATAAAAGTCACTTTTTTCAAACATTTCAAGATTTAAAGTTGTTGGAAGAAAGATCAAAGTCCATTAATGCAGTTTAAAAGCATAAATAAATGCAGAAAATTAAAAACAAAACCATGAATTACAAAATACAGGAAACTGCTAATTTATTTTGTACAGCGTGTAGTGAAATGTATAAGAATGTGACAATAGCAGGATTTCCTGCTTGCATTTGGAGCCCTGATGAGGGGACTCCTGAACATCACTGATTGGTCATTGTGCTCACAGACACTGGAGCATTTTAAACCTATCAGCTAATCGTCGACTCAGAACTTAGAAGCTGACAGACATGACTTTATAATGCTCCAGTGCCTAAAGACATTTCTCTCCCTTCAAAGCATGTATGTGTGTCTCTCATTTTTAAAATAAGCACTCTTTAAAGAGCCCCTTATGCATTATAAAATGTCATATTTGGTTTTCGAGCTTCAACAACAGGCTGATATACATATAAGGTAAAAAAAAAACCCTTTCATTGTCTTATAATAGGCATTTATTTTTACCTAATTATCTCATTGACTCCCATATGATTCATTTTTGTATCAAATCCCTCCTTTGTGTGATGCTAATCTGCGATGATCGGTCTGATGACTTAGTCTGTTGTGACTGGAAAGAAATGCCCACTACGGTTATGAAGTAGCCAGAGTTCAGAGTATATGTGTGAGCCCAATGCAGAAAATGCATTAAAGCAATGGTGTTAAACACCAGCATATACTCTATTACTAACCCTAATCCCAAGTTATGACACAAATTCAGTGTTAATTGACACAGTGGCAAAAGTTGAACTATTTAGAAAGTTGAGAGCGCCACACATGTGTAGGAACAGCTGATGGTGGCCATAGCAACGACAAACGGCAGAGGATCGCGAGTTCAGAAATGCATTTAAATCAGTTGTGATTAGGTTGTGGTCCAGAGGAAGAAGAAACTGGTCAATATATACTGTGTAACAGTTACTGACAAAGTCCCTGTCAAATTCTGAGAAAGTCCCATAAATTAATAGTCTTTGCTGATCCTTCCTTTAATAGCAAACGGGCGGCAAGTACTGTGTTGCATGGTGGGTTAATCATCATATCATTAATCAAATGACAGGAACAAACAAAGTACACAGTTGGCTATACTGTGGTATTGTTGTGAAAATTAACTTTAAACATTTATTCCCCACAGCCACATCTCTGTCCTTCTCTCAGCGATCATCATCTTTGCATCATGATCAATCCCATGAGCCCCTCTGCACTCTAGTGCTAGTGTTCAAAGGGAGGGGCATGTTCACATTTTACTGGATCCAGCACCTCATATTTGGCGATGTGTCGTATTGACGTCGATGCGAGCAGGCAAAAGATTTGAACACAAGACCAATTAATTATTCAACTATCGACTCTTTCTTTTAAGAATCAATAGTTTTAAACACGGTGTTGCCAGACATAGCTGACGTTTTCCAGTCCAAAAGCTGTCCAAAACTCGCCCAAACGCACAAAAAAACACCTAAATTATTAATTATGATTTGATTTAGTTTTAATTTATTTAAATCAGAAATTAGCCTAGTTACTTCAATTGTCAGAATTTTTTTACCATACAGCAACCAACACCAGCAGGCACAGAATCACAATAGTCAAATTACAACGTAACTGGATCACATCACACTGCACTTATTGTTCTGTAGATACCTATTCGCCTATATATTGTAGATTTATTTGTTTAAAGATGATATTTAAATATTTTATACATTCCTTGCATTAAGTAGATGCATAATGGTGTAAATGCATAACAGAAAACTGCCCAATCTGGCAACACTGGGTGCACTTTCAGATTTAAACCTTAGCTGTGTGTTTTTATTTGCTTCAAGCTGTGTTACACACTGAATGGAAGAAAATTTTCAAAAACTCATAATTTTTAGTCAGAGACAGAATTGGCCACTAACACAGAGAGTTTGCGTATTACATTATGAATATTTGAATCCTTTTTATTATTATCTCAAACATGAGATGATAATACAATTATTGTAAGAATAATTATTAACTGTTAATTATTTGTTGTTCTTGCTGTTGGCAGTTTGAGAAATTGTTACAATACCATAAAATTGCTTCATTCATTTTTTTAACTTTCAATCGTCACAATAAATTGAAAGTAAGAGTAAATGTAAACACATTTATAAAGTAACTAAAATATATAGCAAAGAAAAGCTATTATTTTGAACTTTTATTTCATCAAGCAGTTCTAAAGTAAAATGTATCGCCGTTTCTACGCAGCAAATTTTTTTTTCAGCACTAATCATTTTAAAAAATCATCATTAGTGATTTTATACCAATAATAACATTATCCACAATCTTGTAGTCATGTTTAGTGCACCTGTAAAAGCCTCCAAATTAGCTTCAGCTACAAGCATTATGGTACACGCATGGGATGGCTGTCATTTCAGTTTAATATATGTTTATTGTATCTGTCCCAAGCAAATAACATTGAATAAAAACTTATTTTAATGATTTCTGAAGAATCATGTGACAACTGAAGTAATAATAATGAAAATTTAGCTTTGAATCACAGAAAAAAATTTAATTTTAAACTACTCTCAATAAGAAAATAGTTATTCATATTACACAATTTAACAGTTTTTTATCAAATAAATGCAGAATTGCCTTCTTTTAAAACAATTTTAAAAAATCTCACTGATTCCAATTGTTTGTATTGTAGCATTTGTCAAAATTCACAAAACTCATACAACAACATGTGTGTGTGTGCGTGTGTGTGTGTGTGTGTGTGTTACATGAAAAATGTCTTGACAGACTTTGACTCAGGTACTAAAAAAAGAAAGAAAAAAAAACCTCTAGGAGTCAATCAATTATCAGTGGCTGATAACATACAATCTGAATC
Organism: Danio aesculapii; assembly: GCF_903798145.1. NCBI lineage: Eukaryota > Metazoa > Chordata > Actinopteri > Cypriniformes > Danionidae > Danio > Danio aesculapii. The sequence goes on along the minus strand of NC_079450.1, from coordinate 39,004,941 downwards.
GCCAACCCTTACAAAAATAGATATATTAGAATTGTATTGGTCATACTTTTCTACCCAAGTACAATAAATTGAACAAAGCACCATTAAAGTTTCATAAAAGAGATCGATATGACAGTTTTTGCGAGGAGCAGATGGAAACTTAAATCATTTTTCAATAACAATCTTCCCCTCCAGTGAGCCACTATAATTGAGTCAAGTGAGCTTGCATGAATTGCAGAACCGCATGGGTCAAATCATTCAGACTGGGATTATCAATCTAATTATTTTCTTCAGGAAAAAGTTTGTAAATCCATTGGTTTTATTTATGTTTTTTGAATGAAATGTAATTTGTTGAATGGAAAAATAAGTGCTCTGTGAAAGAAATAATCATACAAGTTTGGATTGAAGACTCATTTTAAATTATTCAATATTCAGATTTCAATTAATTTTCTTACTGGTTGGTTAAAGTTCAGTTTCAGATATTTTAGAATATTTATATATTTATATTTATAGCTTTATTGGCAACAGTTTAATAGTTACCCATTAGTTAATGCATCAACATCAGCAATGTGCAATAGGGTATATGCAGAAGAACTTTTCATTTTCAGTAGCCCAGGTAAAGCACTTCCGGTGAACTGCATTAAATTCCATTGTTCCGCACCATGTCTTTAAAACATGGACATTTATTTTACCTGTGTTTTCAATGGACTTTCCGCTTCTGCTCATGGCGGCGCATGCATTTACATGGTTTTCATCTCGTTTTACGCTTAAACAACTAAATTAATGCTTACGTCTATTTAACTGATAGTATTTTAATTACATTACAACATCGGGACTGTAAAAGAAACCGTATGATTATGAAATTGTCACATAAACCTTTCACCAGAAGTTTATTGGTGGGGAAAAAACACTAGCATACTCCAAAGTATCTTACATTAGCTAACAAATGAATACATTTGTTTATTATTGGTCAATACTTAGCTCAGCTCAGTTAAATATTACTTAACTGATACATCATTAAGATCAAAAGCTTTATTTGTTTATTTTGAGGTTGATATTGAATGAGATTGATATATATTTTTTAAGAAGTTAACTAATATAGTTACTGCAACTACCCACTTTCGCTCAAGTGGGTGGGTTAGGGGCATTGGGGTTACTAACTTGAAAAATTGTAGTGCTTCATTTATTTCAGTTAGCTGCAATAATGAATTCATTTTATTTGTTAATTAAACATGTTTTTCCATTTTAGATAAGAATTTAATTAAATTAAAGAAATATATTTTTTAACAGTTTTTAGGCGTTTTGGGGCTCTATCAGTACATTTCTGTTGTCTGCACTATTTGCCGTTTGTTTCTATATTTGCATGTCTTATGAGCACGCATGTGTGTTTTTGGTTTTTGAAGAATTTTGCAAATCTGCAGATTTCTGCGGAATTATTTTGGGAGTATCATAATTAAAACCTTAATATGTGAAATAAAAAATAATATCTTTTTAACTTTTATTTAGTGTTTAAAATGCAAATCCAATTAGATTCACTTTATTTGGTAAACAAAGCAAGTCTTTCATATAATATCTCTACTAAAAGACAGAAAATATTACTTTACAAACTATATTGTACATAAATCAGATTTATGTACAATATACATTTTTATATTACTCAATAATATTACTGTAATTAATTTAAAAACTGAATAAATATAGATTTACACACATTTAATCAAGTAAATAAAGAGAATTAATGATGGGCTAAAAATCTAGGGAAAATCAACGGAAAATCTGCGGAATTCTGTGCACTCAGATTCCGTGTGGGCCTAGTTTTGAGTAGGGGTGTCAAAATTAATTGTTTCTTTGGTGCACCACAATGCAGATGCGGACAGTTCAGTATCGGTTCAGTAAACGATCCTAACCGGTTATTACATCATTTATCTCATATATGCTATATTGCGGTAGCTTACTATAGCGAGGGAGCAGAGCGCAAGTTATTAAAACGCTCCAACAACTTAAACGCAGAAACTCTGCACATGTTTTCTCGCCTCTTGGCTGTTACAGCGATACTTTTGGATCAGATACGAACGTGTCTGCAGAACAAGTTTTCTCCACCGGATATTATGGATCACTTGTAATCACTGCAAGTGAAAATGTACGTTTATCAGCGTCACTCATCGGTGAACAGTACCAGAGCGTTAGAGCCAATCGCAACCCTTTTTGGTGAGCGAGTGACCAATGACAGGTGTGTAACAATTCGCTCAACAACGCTCAAAAAGCAAGCGGGATAATATTTACATTTGTTTATTTTCTCTAAATGCTCATGTTGTTCTGTGCATGTACTTGAGTTTTGTTTGATGCAATCAAAAAGAGTGTTTTCTTTGAGCAGGTAAAATTAAAGGTACAGTACATATCAGAAATCAGAAATCAGAAAGAGCTTTATTGCCAGGTATGTTTACACATACGAGGAATTTGTTTTCGTGACAGAGCTTCTACAGTGCAACAGGATAACAGAGACAGGACAAAAAACAAATAATAAATATATTTTTAAAAAAGTAGAAGTAAGTATTGAGTGTAAATTTACAAATTGACAAGTGTATGTACGTGTTTATTACTATATACAACGTTATATGTGCAGCTGTTATATCTATCTGACTGCTTGCATTTAATGACAAAATTGTATTACAAATAATATATAAATATAAATAGATTTATACATTTTAATACAAGAATTCTTGTGTTGCTAAGTAAAATATCAAATTGTTTATGGAAAGCATCGTCGGTGCACTGTGATGCACTAAGATATCAAATTGAACTGAATCGATGGCATGGTAATCGTAACCGAACCAAACCGTGAGACCAATGTAGGTTCACACCTCTAGTCAAGAACACATAAGTATGACAACACACATACGTGCTCATAACACATGCAAATACAGAAACATGCTGCAAATACTGCAGACAACAGAAATGTGTTGAGGGAGCCGAAAAATTTATGAAACGGTTCATCATTTTTTTGGGATCCCCTGGAACATTTCTATTGTGGAAATTTGCAATGCGTTTCTGTATTTATGATGATCTGCGTGCATGTGTGTGAGGTTTCCTCAATTATTATGATTTTTATTTTTTTTTTGCATTGAATTTGCGCTCTCTTGGCCAACATACTCAGCAGACACACAACCTCATAAAACATTAATATTAGGTTAGATTTACGTTGCCAGCATCTGAGGGCAATGTTTTTTGACGTAAAATAACGACGTGAAAAGATGTTATTTTGTTGATTTTAGGTTGTGTTGGAAAATGACCAAAATCCAACATCTAGCCAACATCTAAAACCAATGTCATATTGACGTCAAATATTGACATTAATTCGTCAGGTATGGCAAACAAAATCCAATGGCTGATAGACGTCATAGTGCCACGCAAGCTTAAATGGCACTTTAGCGCCACCCGGCCGAAAGTTAAGAGAGGGGGGTGGGGGTGTTGGTTGTTGTTGGGGTGAGGATGTCGCAGACTAAAGTGAAGATTTGGGTTATTGGATTGGTGGTTGTCGCGAACAAGTGGGTTCACAGGTGAAAGTAAAGGGATGAATTTGTGGATGTGGGCACGAGCGAAAGTGAAGAGTAAATGTGTCTCCATGCCGCCTCTAGCAAGATGCCACCCTGGGCGATCACCCACAATGCCCATGTCTAAATCTGCCACTGCACTGGCCCACAACGTCAAGCTGTAACATCAATAGACGTTGATATTTGGTTGCTTTTAAGTTGCATTGGAAAGTAAACAAAATGTAACATCTGTCCGACGTTGGACATTGACGTTGGCCTGACATTTGGTTCTGATGTTTTTTTTGCAAATGTTTTTGCTTAAAAAGGAGAAGAGGAAGGTAAGGTACAGTGTGTAGAGGAACAAGCAGGTCAAGAGACAATGCTGGAATGAGGAGAGGCCATATATGGGGCATCTAACTAAAAATGGCAGTACATTAATGTCAGAGGGTACAGTATGAACTCGTGTTCTCTATGAGCATTGTGTTGTAAAACTATGATGAAATCCTCAATCTGACCCTCTGTACCTCTTTGATTCTCCTAGGGCTGAGCTCTGATCGATTCTTAATTAATGATGGATGCTTTTGTTGTTGTTGTGAATGGATGACATCGCTGACAATAACTTCGAAAAGTCCATTCAAAGGGAAATGTGAATTCTGATACAGGAACTATGTAACACTGCGGCTGACACAAGAATGCCTCTACCTATTTAAAGATTATGATGTGTCGTAATTAATGAAATGAATTCTGTCATTCTGCTTCCATGCATGAGGTTGAAAGAATCAGTTTCCTGTCTCCGCAGTCACTCAGCTGCTGCTGCTATGGAGACTTTTATGATGGATATTTTTGAAGAGGCTTGTATAAGTGCGTGAGAGAGAATGTGTGTGCGTGTGTGTGTTTTCATGCTGTCATTTCCTGTGTGTGTCTCCGAGCTGGTGATTCAGAGCAGCACCCAGAGCAACAAGAGACGCAGCGAAAAAGAAAGAGTAAGAAACAGAAAACAGTGACCAAGACTTTTGACTTCCAAAATGGATCTCAGGTGTCTAGATGAGATTTCAGTGCCGTCCTTGTGAATATCTGAGAGCTTGACCTTTTGCTGTTTGTCCTGTGCAAATGAATGACACAAGCCTTAATACTAGGAGTCAACAGAAGATGAACCCCTGCAAATGATGGACAGATTTTGCAATGCAGAAAAAAAAAACGGCACAGAGAGAACGCTGTGGAGGAAAAGTGCTGGCGTTCAGTGCTCTGAAGCAAACGCAGCAGAGGAAGCGAGCAACAATGTTAAACTCCAGCTTGACCGTCGGATTTTTTTCCCGCAGGTCTGCTTCGCCTGCAGCACTTCTGCCCCCTCAAGGCCAAGTGTACTGAAGTAGAAGAGAGGTTACTTCTCCATGACAAAATCAGTCCGTCCAAGATTGACCTCAAACTCACCCTCTTCCTTTTTGTTTTTCCTTTCATTTTCACGTTTTGCATTTTTCTGGGTTCTGCACTTCAAAAACGGTCTGATCTTGTCCTTTGCTAAAGGAAATCTTGAGGAAATTGTGCTGTTCTTCAGTTCCATACTCCTCTGAGCTTTAAATGTGCACTAATAAGATGCAATGTAATATGATTACTTATGCTTCCATCCAAACTTAAGTTGTGTGCAAATTTGAAATTAAAGGTGGCAAGAAAAAATGTGCTCTAAACTAAAAGAGCGATAAAAGAATCTTTTAGTGAAAAAAAAACATTACTCTTTATGAACAAAGTAAATACAATATTTAAGCAAATTATACATGCACCAGTGTTAATTTTGTTGATGAAAAATGTTCCACATAATTTTTGTGACAAACAAATTTCGACAGACGAGTGATGATGACGACAACTATAATAAAAATATACAGAAATTTTCCTTGACTAATAAAAATTTGATGTTTTTTGGAAAATATTCAATCAGAATTAATATTGGTGTTTGATGCATGACACACACACACACACACACACACACACACACACACACACACACACACACACACACACACACACACATTTGAAAAGTAATTGATCCACAGTAGACACGGGATGCAATTACATCATCCATATGTGTCTGTTTGATCAAACTATAATGAATCAGCAACAGCTGAGAGAAAAATAAGATTCACGTTTGATGTCAAGACAAAAAGACTGTAAACCATATGGGGAGGAAATAGCTGATAAAAACAACCTAAAACATCTATCTAAATCTAAAGTGACATCAGCATGCCAGGGAACCATCACGAAATTTGCGCAAAGGTAAACTTTTTTGTTTATTACAGTGTGTGCTTTTACAAAACTGAAAAGGCATAGCCTTTTGCTGACCTTTAGAAAAAGGATTAAAAAAGTTAGATAGTACATTTAAAAAGTTATTTAATTAAAACCTAAAATCATATGAAATTTAGTCGACTAAAACTAGACAAAAAAATTTATCAGAAGACTAAAACAAGACTAAAACTAAAATGATTCAGAAGACTAAAACTAGACTAAAACTAAAATGACTCAGAAGATTAAAACTAGACTAAAACTAAAATTATTCAAAAGACTAATACTAGACTAAAACTAAAATGATTTAGTTGACTAAAACTAGACTAAAACTAAAGGATTTAGTTGACTAAAACTAGACTAAAACTAAAATGATTCAGAAGACTAAAACTAGACTAAAACTAAAAGGATTCAGAAGACTAAAACTAGACTAAAACTAAAATAATTCAAAAGACTAAAACTAGACTAAAACTAAAATGACTCAGAAGATTAAAACTAGACTAAAACTAAAATTATTCAAAAGACTAATACTAGACTAAAACTAAAATGATTTAGTTGACTAAAACTAGACTAAAACTAAAATGATTCAGAAGACTAAAACTAGACTAAAACTAAAAGGATTCAGAAGACTAAAACTAGACTAAAACTAAAATGATTCAGAAGATTAAATCCTGACTAAAACTAAAATGATTTAGTCGACTAAAACTCGACTAAAACTAAAATGATTTAGAAGACTAAAACTAGACTAAAATTAAATGATTCAGAAGACTAAATCTAGACTAAAACTAAAATTATTCAGAAGACTAAAACCAGACTAAAACTAAAACGATTCAGAAGACTAAAACTAGACTAAAACTAAAATGATTCAGAAGATTAAATCCAGACTAAAACTAAAATGATTTAGTCGACTAAAACTCGACTAAAACTAAAATGATTTAGAAGACTAAAACTAGACTAAAATTAAAATGATTCAGAAGACTAAATCTAGACTAAAACTAAAATTATTCAGAAGACTAAAACTAGACTAAAACTAAAATGATTCAGAAGACTAAAACTAGACTAAAACTAAAACGATTTAGTTGACTAAAACTAGACTAAAACTAAAACGATTCAGAAGACTAAAACTAGACTAAAACTAAAATGATTTAGTTGACTAAAACTAGACTAAAACTAAAATGATTCAGAAGACTAAAACTAGACTAAAACTAAAATGATTCAGAAGATTAAATCCTGACTAAAACGAAAATGATTTAGTCGACTAAAACTCGACTAAAACTAAAATGATTTAGAAGACTAAAACTAGACTAAAATTAAAATGATTCAGAAGACTAAATCTAGACTAAAACTAAAATTATTCAGAAGACTAAAACTAGACTAAAACTAAAATGATTCAGAAGACTAAAACTAGACTAAAACTAAAACGATTAAAAAAACTAAAACTAGACTTAAACTAAAATGATTCAGAAGACTAAATCCTGACTAAAACTAAAATGATTTAGTCGACTAAAACTAGACTAAAACTAAAATGATTTAGAAGACTAAAACTAGACTAAAATTAAAATGATTCAGAAGACTAAAACTAGACTAAAACTAAAATGATTCAGAAGATTCAAACTAGACTAAAACCAAAATTATTCAGAAGACTAAAACTAGACTAAAACTAAAATGATTCAGAAGATCAAACAAGACTAAAACTAAAATTATTCAGAAGACTAAAATGATTCAGAAGATCAAACTAGACTAAAACTAAAATTATTCTGATGACTAAAACTAGACTAAAACTAAAATGATTTAGCTGACTAAAACTAGACTAAAACTAAAATGATTTAGCCCACTAAAACTAGACTAAAACTAAAATGATTCAGAAGATTCAAACTAGACTAAAAATAAAATTATTCAGAAGATTCAAACTAGACTAAAACTAAAATTATTCAGAAGACTAAAACTAGACTAAAACTAAAATGATTCAGAAGATTCAAACTAGACTAAAACTAAAATTATTCAGAAGACTAAAACTAGACTAAAACTAAAATGATTTAGCCAACTAAAACTAGACTAAAATTAAAATGATTCAGAAGATTAAAACTAGACTAAAACTAAAATGATTTAGAAGACTAAAACTAGACTAAAATTAAAATGATTCAGAAGACTAAATCTAGACTAAAACTAAAATTATTCAGAAGACTAAAACTAGACTAAAACTAAAATGATTCAGAAGACTAAAACTAAAACGATTCAGAAGACTAAAACTAGACTAAAACTAAAATGATTCAGAAGATTCAAACTAGACTAAAACCAAAACTATTCAGAAGACTAAAACTAGACTAAAACTAAAATGATTCAGAAGACTAAAACTAGACTAAAACTAAAATGATTCAGAAGACTAAAACTAGACTAAAACTAAAATGACTCAGAAGATTAAAACTAGACTAAAACTAAAATTATTCAAAAGACTAATACTAGACTAAAACTAAAATGATTTAGTTGACTAAAACTAGACTAAAACTAAAGGATTTAGTTGACTAAAACTAGACTAAAACTAAAATGATTCAGAAGACTAAAACTAGACTAAAACTAAAAGGATTCAGAAGACTAAAACTAGACTAAAACTAAAATAATTCAAAAGACTAAAACTAGACTAAAACTAAAATTACTCAGAAGATTAAAACTAGACTAAAACTAAAATTATTCAAAAGACTAATACTAGACTAAAACTAAAATGATTTAGTTGACTAAAACTAGACTAAAACTAAAATGATTCAGAAGACTAAAACTAGACTAAAACTAAAATGATTCAGAAGATTAAATCCTGACTAAAACTAAAATGATTTAGTCGACTAAAACTCGACTAAAACTAAAATGATTTAGAAGACTAAAACTAGACTAAAATTAAAATGATTCAGAAGACTAAATCTAGACTAAAACTAAAATTATTCAGAAGACTAAAACTAAAATGATTCAGAAGACTAAAACTAGACTAAAACTAAAACGATTAAAAAAACTAAAACTAGACTTAAACTAAAATGATTCAGAAGACTAAATCCTGACTAAAACTAAAATGATTTAGTCGACTAAAACTAGACTAAAACTAAAATGATTTAGAAGACTAAAACTAGACTAAAACTAAAATGACTCAGAAGATTAAAACTAGACTAAAACTAAAATTATTCAAAAGACTAATACTAGACTAAAACTAAAATGATTTAGTTGACTAAAACTAGACTAAAACTAAAGGATTTAGTTGACTAAAACTAGACTAAAACTAAAATGATTCAGAAGACTAAAACTAGACTAAAACTAAAAGGATTCAGAAGACTAAAACTAGACTAAAACTAAAATAATTCAAAAGACTAAAACTAGACTAAAACTAAAATTACTCAGAAGATTAAAACTAGACTAAAACTAAAATTATTCAAAAGACTAATACTAGACTAAAACTAAAATGATTTAGTTGACTAAAACTAGACTAAAACTAAAATGATTCAGAAGACTAAAACTAGACTAAAACTAAAATGATTCAGAAGATTAAATCCTGACTAAAACTAAAATGATTTAGTCGACTAAAACTCGACTAAAACTAAAATGATTTAGAAGACTAAAACTAGACTAAAATTAAAATGATTCAGAAGACTAAATCTAGAGTAAAACTAAAATTATTCAGAAGACTAAAACTAGACTAAAACTAAAATGATTCAGAAGACTAAAACTAGACTAAAACTAAAACGATTAAAAAAACTAAAACTAGACTTAAACTAAAATGATTCAGAAGACAAAATCCTGACTAAAACTAAAATGATTTAGTCGACTAAACCTAGACTAAAACTAAAATGATTTAGAAGACTAAAACTAGACTAAAATTAAAATGATTCAGAAGACTAAAACTAGACTAAAACTAAAATGATTCAGAAGATTCAAACTAGACTAAAACCAAAATTATTCAGAAGACTAAAACTAGACTAAAACTAAAATGATTCAGAAGATCAAACAAGACTAAAACTAAAATTATTCAGAAGACTAAAATGATTCAGAAGATCAAACTAGACTAAAACTAAAATTATTCTGATGACTAAAACTAGACTAAAACTAAAATGATTTAGCTGACTAAAACTAGACTAAAACTAAAATGATTTAGCCGACTAAAACTAGACTAAAACTAAAATGATTCAGAAGATTCAAACTAGACTAAAAATAAAATTAATCAGAAGACTAAAACTAGACTAAAACTAAAATGATTCAGAAGATTCAAACTAGACTAAAACTAAAATTATTCAGAAGACTAAAACTAGACTAAAACTAAAATGATTTAGCCAACTAAAACTAGACTAAAACTAAAATGATTTAGCCAACTAAAACTAGACTAAAACTAAAATGATTCAGAAGATTAAAACTAGACTAAAACTAAAATGATTTAGTGCCTAAAACTAGACTAAAATTAAAATGATTCAGAAGTTTAAAACTAGAATAAAACTAAAATGATTTAGTCGACTAAAACTAGACTAAATCTAAAATGATTCAAAAGACTAAAACTAGACTAAAACTAAAATGATTCAGAAGACTAAAACTAGACTAAAACAAACGTGATTCAGAAGACTAAAACTAGACTAAAACTAAATGATTTAGCCGACTAAAACTAAAATGATTCAGAAGACTAAAACTAGACTTAAGCTTAAATGATTCAGAAGACTAAAACTAGACTGAAACTAAAATTATTCAGAAGACTAAAACCAGACTAAAACTAAAATGATTCAGAAGACTAAAACTAGACTAAAACTACAAAGATTTAGAAGACTAAAACTACACTAAAACTAAAATGATTCAGAAGATTAAAACTAGACTAAAACTAAAATGATTCAGAAGATTAAAACTAGACTAAAACTAAAATGATTCAGAGGATCAAACTAGACTAAAGCTAAAATGATTTAGAAGATTAAAACTAGAATAAAACTAAAATGATTTAATCAACTAAAACAAGACAAACTAAAATGATTCAGAAGAATAAAACTAGACTAAAACAAAAATGATTCAGATGACTAAAACTAGACTAAAACAAACATGATTCAGAAGACTAAAACCAGACTAAAACTAAAATGATTCAGAAGACTAAAACCAGGGTGTTTCATTCCGATGTGGCGACCCCAGATTAATAAAGGGACTAAGTTGAAAATGAATGAAGAGTAAAACCAGACTAAAGCTAAAATGGAATTTAGTCAAAAGACTAAGACTAAGACTAAAACTAAATCAAAGTTTCCTGTCAAAATGAACACTGACATGCACTTATAAGTGAAGAATACCGCATTTGTAGCTACGGTATAGTTATAAGCTGCTTACTAATGTCTATTAATGTAGAGTTAATGCTTTACAAATGATTAAATAACTGTTTGCTAATGCTTAACAAATGATTCATAGTGTGCAGTTATTGTAAAGTGTAACCCCATTTTTTATATTGTATGAAAAACATTTGGTCATACTTTATTTTAAGGTAAAATCAACAAACCATTAACTAAGACTTTTAGCTCTAAATTACCAATTTGTTACTAATAAACAGCCAATGTCTTATTAGAAGTCAAGTAATATGCAGTAGTTGATAGTGTGAATTGGTACTTAACCTAAATTGTTACTGAACATTTCAATAATCTAATCTAAGATGTGGGACCATCGATAACAATAAAAGAAAATGTATTTTTAGAGTATTACATAAAACATTTCCAAATAAAATACCATTTCCTTCAATGGGTTAAAAAGAACAAACAAAAAGCAAAAAGGAAGTTTCTGCAATAGAAGAAGACTCAGAGGGTCTTTTTTGTACATAATATTATATTTGTGCCTCAAAGCATGCAAATAAAATACAATAAATAAGTCAGAAATTATTCATGTGTCTGGCAAATTCTGACTAAAAGTTACTTTTGTTCAACCAGCAAGTTTTTTCTTTTTTTGACCAGAAATGACACAGGTTTTTCCAAAAGATAATAAGATGCTGTACAAGGGCTGGAATGTGGAAATTAAATTCTCAGCTTTAATTTCCATTTGAACAAAAATTTTAAGTCAGATATACATAATGATGTCTGATGATTATTATGGAAAACATTTGGGACAGTTCTGGGAGGTATGTACAGTATATCAATCCATTTTGAAAACAGAATTACTGAATAAACATTTGAGATGGTTTTCAAAATGTCTTGCCAACTGGTCAGTCCAGTTATCCAGTTATGTGACCTGTTGAGGCAAAGTCAAATAAGTTTTTTGTTTTGCATTAAGGAATGTAAGGACTGGAAGTCACTACCAGACTCAGTATTGTGACTTATCCTAATTGAAATGAGATACAGAATAGAGGGCTGGGTTTCATTTTAGCGCTCCTCATCTGCATCGTTTGGAGAGGAGTGACTAACGATTTTCTGCACAAGCCTTCAATCTGACATCATCTGACATCATCAACAAATTTTTTTTTTATCTTGATTGAAGATTACAAAGGCAAATATATATAGTATATATTAGCTTGCATGGATTAGTTGTTCACTTGAATAAGGTGATTTGAATAAGGAAGTTTTTGCAAATATTTTGAGAATGCTTGGTGCCTTTATTATTTTTCATGCAACATGCAGTTTATTTAACTCACTAATTTGCATATACATACATTAAACACACAGCTAGTCTGGGTTAAATACAATTAATCACATTTTTAAAGAAACTTTCCAAAAATTAAGATTACTGTTGTTGTAAACCTGCACGACTTTCTTTCCTATGTGGAATGAAAAATATGCTTTATGAAATGCCTGTGGTCCCCATACAATTAACGTTTAGTTTATTTCATTTTATTTCATTTTATTTCATTATTCATTTTATACAGTCTAAATATGCTGGTTTGTAACCCAATGATGGGTTGAATATGGACAGGTTATTAAAGGTTAAGTTAAATTTCAATTACACCCTTTAACCTGACAGCAACCCTGAATTGTTTTTAGAGTGTTTCAACATCACCAGCAAAAGTTCTTCAAAATGTCTTCTTTTGTTTTCTCCAGAAGAAAGTATAAGACTACATGTGCGGAATACCATCAGGGTGAGCACGACAGACTCTTAATTAATGCACGAACTGTCTCTTTAAATCGTTTTGCATATTTTTGTATTGTAAGACAAACACGCGATTAACAGCAAACATACAGTGAGGAAAGGGTACAACGGGTACAGAAAGCGTGCCAAAGCCAGATGTAGGCTAATGTATGGAAAGACCTTGGCCCAGTAATGATGGAGTTCCCACCTACATGCCAGTGCGTGCCTCCTGAGGCACTTGACTGAGCCAGTTTACAGACTCAACTACCTCACGCACTTCTGTCCAACGTAAAATAATAATACCAAAAACGCTCAACAGCTGCAAATGTAAGTCCAATCCACCGCACCCCAGCCAGTCTCCTAAACGCCCCTGACGGTTTACAATTCATCAGTTTTCACGAACTACTCGTTTGATAAATGTTCCCTTCATACAGTACGTCGACCAACACAACATGCGACCTGCTGGGATTATGGGAACGCGACGCAACGCACACAACCGTTCATTTGTCTGTAACTTCTGTCAATCACACTTGACAAAAGTTCAAATGTGTTTTGACTCATTCACGCATTAGTTGACAGCATTAAGGACAATGAAGACAGACTGGAGAAGCGCGTACTCACCCTGCCCGTGCGCGTGGAGCTGACGAGTGTGCAGCGAGCGCGCAGGCACAAGCCTCTCACCAGGGGTGCCTGGCAAAATATCCGCGCTCTTGTCTCTCTCTCCCTCTCCCTCCTTTTCTTTCTGTCTTTCTTTCTCTCTCTTACGTGCGTATTTCCCTCTGAAACCCCGTTATCTTCTCCTCCCTCGCATCCTCACGCTTAGCGACTCCTCTTTTTTATCCCACCCGACCGAATAGAGAGCGAAAGCAGCGACGATAATGTGCGTGTGAATATGTAGTAGGGATTGGGTTAGTAATGCGCAATGGAAAATGTACTTTTGCATTTTGTATGGCTGGATGGAAAGACGGATTTCTAGCTTGAAGCTTATGTGTGGCGGCAGTGCATTTGACAGGGAAAAGACGTTTTATACTGTATATAGCAAACCATTGATGGTTGCCCAACATGTTGGGTGAGACTTTGTTTATAAATTTGATTAAAATAGTACATCTCAAGGATATGTAAAACCAACACACTGACAGGATGCTCAATTGATTGCCGGACTGACTGATTAATTAGTTTATCTTTATTATATATATATATATATATATATATATATATATATATATATATATATATATATATATATATATATATATATATATATATATATATATGGTGCGATTTTACCAGTATGCCAGTAGAGAACATTTTTTTCAACACATTTCTACACATAATAGTTTTAATAACTCATTTATAATAACTGATTTATTTTATCTTTGCCATGACGACAGTAAATAATATTTTACTAGATATTTTTTCAACACTTCTATACAGCTTAAAGTGACATTTAAAGGCTTAAATAGGTTAATTAGGTTAACAATTAGGCAATTTATTGTATAGTGATTGTTTGTTCTGTAGACTATGGAAAAACAATATAGCTTACAGGGGCTAATAATTTTGACCTTAAAATGTTTTTTTTAAAAATTAAAAACTGCTTTTATTCTAGCCGAAATTAAATAAATAAAACTTTCTCTAGAAAAAAAATTATCATACATACTTTGAAAATTTCCTTCTCTTTTTAAACATCATTTGGGAAATATTTAAAAAAGAATATTTATATATATATATATATATATATATATATATATATATATATATATATATATATATATATATATATATATATATATATATATATATATATATATATATATATTTTTTTTTTTTTTTTTTATTATTATTATAAAATATACATTCTGAAAATTATAATTGAACAAGCAATTGATGAAATAAACAATCAAAGACCTAAATATACACATATAAACAATAATACTAAAAATTTTTGGTAACGTTTTATTTTTCATAAGTGACATCATTTCCCCAAGATTCATTCACATACTCTATACAACTAGCCTATTTTATCCGTTAATATTGTTGAATAATTAAAACAAACAAATTACTGTAATTTGCATTTGTTCTTGTTATTATATTAATAGCTTGATATAATAAAACCTAAAACTTCTTTAACTTAACAAAAAGTTGTATAATATTTATATATAGTTAAACAGAAGTTGTATAAATATGTATAAAATATAAATATGTAAATATGTCTATAGAGGGCAGCAGAATAGTGAGGGTGGATGATCTGCTGCTTTTCAAACCAAGCATCAGAATGGGGAAGAAAGGTGATTTAAGTGACTTTGAACGCAGCATTGTAGTTGGTGCCAGATGAGCTGATCTGAGTATTTCAGAAACTGCTGATCTACTTGGATTTTTCACGCAAAACCATATCTGAGGGTTTGCAGAGAATGGTCAGAAAAAGAGAAAATATCCAGTGAGCGGCAGTTCTGTGAGCACAAATGTCTTGTTAATGCCAGAGGTCAGAGGAGAATGGCCAGACTGGTTCCAGAAGGCAAGAGTAACTCAAATAACCACTCGTTACAATCAAGGTATGCAGAAGAGCATCTCTGAGCGCACAACATGTCAAATGTTGAGGCTGAGGGCTACAGCAGCAGACAAGACCGGGTGCCAATCCTGACAGCTAAGAACAGGAAACTGAGGCTACAATTCGTACAGGCTCACCAAAATTGGACAATAGAAGATAGGAAATGTTGCCTGGTCTGATGATTTTGATTTCTTCTGTGACATTCAGATGGTAGTGTCAGAACTTGCCGTCAACAGCATGAAAGCATGGATCCGTCCTGCCTTGCATCAACGGTTCAGGCTGCTGCTGGTGGTGTAACGTGTGGGAGATATTTTCATGGCACAAATTGGGCATATTGGTTCCAATTGAGCATCGTGTCAATGCCACCGCCTAGTATTGTTGCTGACAATGTCCATCTCTTTATGACCACAGTGTACCCATCTTCTGATGGCTACTTCCAGCAGGATAACGCGCCATGTTATAAAGCACGAATAATCTCAGACTGGTTTCTTGAACATGACAATGAGTTCACTGTACTCAAATGGCCTCCACAGTCACGAGAAGTCAGTCCAATAGAGCACCTTTTGCAGCCAAAAATCTGCAGCAACTGTATGATGCTATAATGTCAATATGGACCAAAATCTCTGTGGAATATTTCCAGTAACATGTTAAATCTATGCCACAAAGGATTAAGGGAGTTCTGGAGGCAAAATAGGGTCCAACCTGCTACTAGTAAGGTGTACCTAATAAAGTGACCGGTGAGTGTATATATAATTTTTTTGTGAATTGATTATTCAAATTAATAAGTCATTTCAACTTAATGGGCATTAATAAAAGAAAAAAAAAAGATATTATAAAATTATTTAAACATTGTAAAATAAAATTCGATTCTTAATTAGAATGTGAAAATTTGTGCATCCCTAATAATGCCATGAGTAAATTAATTTGAAATGTCTGTAAAAGTGTAGACCTGCCAAATTCCAGCACTCTCCTTTATGTAACACACAGAGAACGTCACTACAAGTTACTTTAGGTGTGTAAAGAAAGACAGATTGGTCAATAGTGTAATGTTAAAACACTGCCAGGCAAAGAGCAGCATCATTTACAGTAAATGAGTGAGTCAGAAGAGACAGAGGACTCATTTTCTCCTTACATTAGCAATTAGTGCAATTTTCCCTGACAATTTGTCTTAATTCAAAGGGAAGACTAAGCAGCAGCAGCCCAGATTTGCATGCCACTGAATCTTTGTTGGTCTTAACAAAAGAAAATGTGCAGTACAATTAACGACAATGTCTCTTCTGAAATTCTAGACAAGACGCATAAAGGATTACCAAAGTCTTTTCCATAGAAGGAGCTTGAACAAAAGCAAAAGTCTGTCTGACAGAGACCATTTTTAATTTTTTTTTTGTATCAGCAAACACACACACAGATTAAACCGAGGAGAATGCATGAATAAACGGTCAAACTTATCATCATCCATGATAGATTCAAGCCTTATCTCTCATCCTTCCTCAGCTTCTTTTTTTCTCTGTTAGTCTCATTATACTTTAGAGTGGCCTTAACCTCATGATAAAGTATTTTTAGACAAGATATCAATAGCATAGCACACTCTGACCTCAAGAAGTGAAGGAGGGAAAGAGAAAGACACAGAAAGATAGAAATCTACATTTTACTGTATATACAGCACGAGAGAAGCAAAACATTTCTGAGAATCCTTATTTTTGAACACACCTTTAAACACACTGGAAATCATCTGTTCAAGAAGATGAGGACATAGAACTAAAAAGATAATCAGAGTGGAACATTGAACAAAAAAAAAAGAGAGAGAGAAAGGGAATGACGGAGATGAAAACAGTTACAGTAAGGAGGTTAGTGTAGTTTTTAATAGGCAGGGTATCTAAGGGTATCCTGTTATATCACTCAAGCCCACTGGGATGACGCTGATGGAGCGATGAGTGAAGAGAGAAAATGTTGAGATTGGGAGACGAATGTAAAAGTGTAAAGGTCTGCTATCTATCTATCTATCTATCTATCTATCTATCTATCTATCTATCTATCTATCTATCTATCTATCTATCTATCTATCTATCTATCTATCTATCTATCTATCTTTCTGTCTGTCTGTCTGTCTGTCTGTCTGTCCGTCTGTCCGTCTGTCCGTCTATCTAAATAGATAGATAGGTAAAATCTTTTATTGTAAATGGAAACGCTTATTAAATCAATACATGGGAGTTTTCTAATACAGTTTTTCTCATTCGCTTTGGTGCATTCTCACAACACTATTTACATTGCACAACAGTTAATGCATTCTTCAAAACAATTAGTACTAACTGCAAAACCTAGATGATAACCTGCAAAGCATGTCACTTGTGTTACGTCCCAGGACGTATTTGTTCTGTTGTTTTTTTTTTTCTTTCTTTCTTTCTCTGCTACACCCTAGTAGGAGCTAATGACCATCACCTGCTGCCACTTATGAACCACTCCGTGATTGGAGGACGAGAAAAGCAGTGGGGATTTAAACAGCAGTTCTCCACTAGAACAGTGTGTTTTTGTGTGTGTGTGGAGGCTTTGTTTTTGTGAGACTTTATAAATATATATTTAGTTTGATTCTTTAAGCATCATTTGTTGATTAGGAGCTTTAATTTGTTTAAGTTCTGTTGATGCTGTTGATCATCTGAAATAGCTTTTGCCTCGAACTCTTTTTCATTGTAAGTTAATTTTTGTTTTCAATACTATATCCACTCTTTATTCTATTAATTTGGGATTGGGTTTACATTTACATTTACATTTAGTCATTTAGCAGACGCTTTTATCCAAAGCGACTTACAAATGAGGACAAGGAAGCAATTTACACAACTATAAGAGCAGCAGTGAACAAGCGCTATAGACAAGTTTCAGGCGTGTAAAAGTCTAAGAAGCGAGAACATTAGTAGAATTTTTTTTTTTTATTTTTTTTTTTTATTTATTTTTTTTTTTTTTTATTTATTTTTTTTTATTTTTTGTTTTAATAGAGAGAGAGAGAGAGAGAGAGAAAGAGGGCTCAGTTAGTTGTATAGCCAGAGAGGCAATTGCAGATTAGGAGGAAAGTGGAGACTAAACAGTTGCGTTTTTAGTCGTTTCTGAAGACAGCAAGTGACTCGGCTGTTCTGATGTAGTTAGGGAGTTCATTCCACCAACTGGGCAGATTGAATGTGAGAGTTCGGGAAAGTGATTTCTTCCCTCTTTGGGATGGAACAACGAGGCGACGTTCATTCACAGAGCGCAAGTTTCTGGAGGGCACATATATCTGCAGGAGTGAGAGCAGATACGAAGGAGCACAGCTAGAGGTCACTTTGTAAGCAAACATCAGAGCTTTGAATTTGATGCGGGCAGCAACTGGAAGCCAGTGCAAACGGGTGAGTAGCGGAAGTGACATGTGCTCTTTTGGGTTCATCAAAGACCACTCAAAGGTTAGTAGGGAGGGGGTGCCAATTTTTCTTTTGTAACCATTTTCTCCTGTTTAAGTTAGTAAGGTAGTGAGTATTTTTGATGTATTTCTTTGATAGATTATTTAGTTCTTCCCTTTCTCTCAGAGAACGTTTGTTGTTTTGGCTTGAACCCCCTCTTGAAGCCTTTTTCTTTTGGAACCCTCCCTTAATCCTTTAATAAATATTGTTAATCTTTATTCAAGTTGTATTTTCTTTGTTTAGTCCTTTTGAAAAGTTGCTCATGTGACCTCATTGCTGACACACACACACACACACACACACACGACTCCACTAATATTCTGTTGCGTTCCTGTGTCCCCCTAGACAGAGTTGAGGGGAACGTAACACTTGCTCAAAATGGATAGCTCATTCCTTAAAAGCAAGTATTGATGTCAATGAAAGTGTCAGTGTCATCAAGATGAAAGTCCTGACACCATTGTTTATGAACAGGATAGTCAAATGGCTTTGTCATGTTTTCATTATGATTATGTAATTTTTTTTTTCAATGCAAAAAGTCAGTTTTGGTGACACTTCCTGAAAATGCTCAAGACATTACTAGATACTATTTGCACAGCCATTTGAAAACTACAGGAAAGTTAGACATCACTGCATTTAGTGAGGTATCTGAGTACAAGACATTGAATGTTTCAAATTTTTACTGCATTTGCTCTTTGCAATTTTAATTTATTCACAGCATTGTGCAAATGAATAAATGCCCCCTTATTTACAACAAACATAAATCCCCTTTGAGTATAGCTGTTCACAGCTGTAAACAATTTTGCAGTACATATTAGAACTGGACCTACAACCACATATTTCTGTAAATCATTCATGAAATTGTTCAATTTAGGAGATATTTTTAGAAAAAAAAGATTAAACTTTTTTTTGAAATTTTGCTTGACAGAGTTTGACAACTAGTTTAAATTTTTTTTTAATGTAAAGACTCAAGTAATGAAATGAGGACTGTTAGTTTTATATGGAATGACTATTCAGCATTCACAAGTTCACGTTATAAAACAACAGATAATTGTATGAAAACATTTGCAATTTGTTGGAAGGAATGAGAAACTGCTACTATGATGTGCACAAATGACTAATGTTTTTGAGAAATGTGCAAATGTTAATAGTGTTGTGAGAAATGCACCAAAGCAGCTGAAAAAACTGTAATTAGCAAAGAAATATAATACAGTGTTTAGTACTGTTTGTCTATAAGTTTAAGGGTACAATTTTAAGTTTTAACCTCAAATTAAGAATAGATGCTAATAGTTTATATGCATAGCTAGTGTTTTTTTTTACCTTATACTGATAAACTTCTGGTGAAAGGTTAATAACTATTTTCAATTTCACACAGTTCCTTTTACAGTACCGATGTTGTAATGTGATTCAAATATAATCAGTTAAATAGACTTAAGCATTCATTTAGATGCAAGTCTAAAACGAGATGAAAAGCTGTTTAATGTGCAATCAGGAGCAGAAACGGGAAACTCGAATGAAAATACTGGGGTAAAAAAAATGTTCATGTTTTAAAGATGTTGCGAAACAATGGAATTTAATGCAGTGCTTCTTGTATATTCTGAGACTTTAGTGATTGAATTTTAAAGAAAACAGACTTTAAACGCAGCACTTGAAGAACTCTGTTACTGAAAATTAAAAGTCCTTCTCCATATACCCTACAGGTTAAACTTTAAAAATGAAGTTGCATTGTAAAAATGCACAGCAGATCTTGAGAGCAGAACCCTGATTTACAACATATACAAATTATACCATCATAGGAATAAAAATTGCAAAAATTCCAGGGTTTATGATCAAGATAAAAAAAAAATATATATTGGTTATTATTTTTTTTTCTTTTCAAAAAGGTGCTTTATGGGGACTTTAGAAACCCTTGTTATTAGTGACACCGGTGTCCATTATGTGAAATGCAGAAAGCAAATTCTGAACCTAAAACTTTTCGGTTCCCAAAAGTTTTCTGTTGTTATATTATTATTATTATTATTATTATTATTATTATTATTATTATTATTATTATTAATTACTTATTAAATAAAATTGTCTCCTATGGGCCTCTTGTTATAAAACCTGCTGTGTTATTGAATTTTTTGCATTTTTGAGCTAAATACCAAATTATGGTGTGACTGTCTCAAACTCTGAAAAATGAAAAAAATGTAATTGCAAAATCATTCATATCTCAGGCCTAATTTTACAAGTCGCTTTTTTCAGTTTTTTTCATTTATACAACTTTAAAAACATAGGAAATTCATACATTTTATCACTGAAAACTGTTTTCTGTGACACTATATGCAATTTGTTTTCAACAGAAAATTTAAATAAGTTGAAGGATCCCATTTGAGATCATGTGACTGAAGCCCCATGTGAAGACCATGACATGAACATTGCAAGTTTGTCTCTGAATTTATTGAAAATGTCCAACAATTTATGGAAAATATTAATTAATAAAATATTATTAATAATTTTAGAAAATAAAATTGCACTATGAAGATAACTCTCCAACAATGAAGACAGATTGCTCTCATGCTGTTTGTTTATTAAGTGTTGTTTTAAGTGTTGTTTTTTAGTAATGTAACGGGCATGAACTCATGACCTGTTAATCTATCTTTTTTTTATGACTTTAGGGGCACATTATTATTAACCCGTTCTTATTTACTACTTATTTAATTCTTATTTACACATGAACTCCTGTGTTTAAACGTAACAGCTATGCAAATCCACCTAGTGTGTGTTTATATTAAAAAACAATAGCCAGGTGTTCTATCTACATAAAAATCAATAGCTTAAATTCATAAGTAGTTCATGAGTTAAGAATGAGTTTATGATAATGTGTCTCTCTAAGTAAAGTGATGACATATAGATACAACCCAAAATCAGAGATGCATAAATCAGTTGACATAGCATGGAAAACACAAATAAAAAAGAAAGTAGTAAATACTCAATTTACTATTTTTCCCCAAAATAAACATATTCCAATTCTATATTCCAATAAATGTATTCCAATTTTGGTTCTTGCAAAATAATTTTTACAAAGTTGTTACAGGAGCAATTTAGGGCTAGTAATCAGGTAAACTGTTTAAATAATGTGATTTGAAACAGGTGATGTCAACAGGTGATTGTATGTTTGGTACAAAAGCAGCATCTAAGAAAGGTCTAGTCCTTTAGGAGTAAAGATGGGCAGATCATCGCCAGTTTGACAACAAAAATGTGAGAAAATTATTAAAATGTGAATAGTACAGTGAATAATATAATCAAAAGATTCAAAGAATGTGGAGGAACTCCAGAGCGTAAAAGACAAGGGCGCAAACCTAAGCTGAACAACCGTGATCTCCAATCCCTCAATTGGCACTGCATCAAAAATCGTAATTCATCTATAAGCGACATCACCACATGGGTTCAGGACTACTTTGGCAAACCTTTGTCAAGTACCACAATATGTAGTTACATACACAAATGGCAGTTAAAACTGTATTGTGCCAAAAGGAAGCCCTATGTTAACAGTGTCCAAAAGCGCTGTCAACTTCTCTTGGCTCTGAGGCATCTGGGATGGACTATTAAACAGTGAAAAGTATACTGTGCTCAGAGATGAATAAGTATTTCAGGTATTTTTGGGAGAAGTGGACACCATGTGGTCTGGAGCAAAGAATAAAAAGAATCATCCAAACTGTTACCAGCAACAAGTCCAAAAGCCAGTGTCTGTCATGGTCAAGTGCCATTGGCAAAAGTAACTTGCACTTCTGGGATGGCATAGTAATGCTGAAAAGTACATAGAGGTTTTGGACACTATACGCTCTCTTTATTTTATAGGGATGCCCATACATATTTTAACAAGAACACATTCTGCACACATACGACAACGAAGACCCCTTACTGTTGCTCATCTTAAGACTTGTTTGTATGAAGAATGGGACAAAATTACACCTGAAACACTTCATCTCTTGGTGTCTTCAGTCCCTAAACATCTTTTAAGTGTTGTGTAAAAAATGACAACATTACAAACAGTAAATTGCTTTACTGTTCCAACTTTACTGTGTTGCAAGGACCAAAATTGGGATATGTGTTTATTTAAACAACAACAACAACAACAACAACACAATCATGAGAAGCACATTAAATAATGTGCTGTTGTATTTTCTGCAATGAAATACAAGTCAAAGTAAATTTAAAAATCACTATTTTTTTTTCTCTATGTTTTTTCATACTGCCCAACCTTTTTCTGATTTGGCGGTTTACATTAAGAGGTCATGAGTCCATGTTGATTACATTTAGCTAAAACGAGAGTGTTATTACAATATCCTAATTAAGAAAACATACGAACAAGCAATTAAGGTAGCCATTTTTCACAAATGAAGTCATGTGACATGTTGTATATAAAGTCAGTTCATGATTAGCGCACACCTTAACTCATCATTAGTTCACAACGTTTTGTTGACATATTAGTACACCATTATTCAGGTAATGTTATTGTAAAGTGTTACCGCATTAATTTCATGTAATAAGCCGCCTTTCCACTGCACACGACATTTGGACACGACTGTCGGAAAATGCCCGCTTGTGGCTGTCACACAGAATTTTCAGTTTTGTCGTGCACCATGGGAGAGAAGCTGTTTTCGCAGTGTCCAAAATAAAGAAAAGCAAGAGCCATTATTCTCTGTGCGTTCACCATGGTTGAATAAATGCAAAATTAGAAACTGTGGAGACAATTTAAAAAATTAATATTTTTAATTACTCATTTATAAATAGAAATGTTAAATTTTTTATATAGACTTTTCTTTTCTTTTCAAAACTTTTCAAAAAAACGAAAAATACTTCTTCTCATCTCGCACGCTAGGACCTGCTTGGACAACACTGGAATACATCACATCCGGTCGGCCGGTCGCATACGGTCTAGTCGCAGTTCAAATTGGATCCGAATTTCCACATACAGAGATGATAAGAACTCCACGCAGCTCCCGATAGAGGTGTAATCAGGCCATAAAAGTTAGGCCCAATAGGGCCCGAGCCCAACAAGTATATTTTGATTGACAGCTTTTTAAAAGCCTGAACCTGTTTATAGCCCGACATTATTCAAATGTGCACATACACACAGCTCTTTTGCCTTTTTTTAAGAATGAGTCGTTTATACTTGTTTTAGCATAATTTATTCATAACAAACATAGACTATAGGCCACTTGGAAGATGGAACAAAGAAATAAAATAAGTCCTCTATAACATCATCTCATCATCACTCTAAATATAGGCATAGGTACATACACTTAGCCTTTAACTTGGCCAACACACCAATAAAAATAAGTCTTTCCTAACAAATTAAATTAAAATCAATTCTAAATTAAGACGGGTATTTTGCAATAATGAAATTGAGGCCACAAGCTGGCCTTAAGGTGACGATAAAGCTGAATATTAAAATAATAATGCCAACCTTAGCCTCTACTGTATACTCTGTCTACAATACATTTATGATTTAACTAATATTTAGTTATAATTTAAAAATCCTTTACTCACCAAGATTAGGCTACGTGTTGTTGTGGAGGAACATTATTGAATCCACTGTAATAGCTTTAGTGCAGTCCTGCGCTCACTGAACACCCTTTCACTGCTGCTGCTACAGGCCGGGATGCATAGTACTGATCTGGCTAATTTTGAAAGTTTTGGGTAGGATTGTTTGTTCATCTTCCAAGAACATCCATTTCATTTTCCATGACAGCAGTTTCAATGTAACGAGTGACCTTGTAATTTTCCCTGTCAGCTTGCTGTACATGCTGTTTAACGCTTAACCGTAATATGCAGTGTATGAGCGACTGCCGAAATACCTTAGCGGCTAGAATGACCGTTCTTTTTGAACTGGTGGCTGGCCTGACCGTAGTCAAAATTCGCCCCTTTTTGACTTCACCGTCATCATTTGTTTCACCTTTGCAGGGATGGATTTTAATGTTGTAACAATGTCATGTGGAAAGGCAGCTATAGATTTGAATACTCTCTGCAGTGCATGAAAACGTCACATCCTTTTCAATTTCCAACCAAAAACGTCCCATTTCACACAAAAAAAAATCAGTCTGCAGGCTTTTGTAGGCAACTTAGGAAGCCATAAGAGGTCTCGTTTTAATAGTTTCATAACAACTGTTAACACATATTAAAGCAATTGGTGCATATGAAAGTCTTTACATACAGCCAATTTAAACTTTAAAAACTTTATTTACTCCATCCCACCTTTACACATCTCCTTACATTCAACATGTGGTTCCTCTCCCACCTATCAAAACAGTACGCACAAAATGTTCATACTTTTCTGTTGGCAGTTTTGTTGCCAGAGCAACTTTCAAGTTGTATTAGATGGACAGTTTTAGCACAGTCTGCAGACTCGGGTCTTTCCAGGTCAGGCATCATGAATTTTTATTTATTTATTTTTGCTATGCAAGACAAGTGCATGCTGATCTCTGAGACCTCACAGTGTCTAATGAAGTCACATTTATAATAAACACACCACACAACGACTTCATCCACAAACTTGAGCAGATCGAAGGAAATAAACAACCAATGCTTACATTTAATCACTGATACATTTGTAAATAAATAAAATATCTACATGATGACACCTGGGACAGCTTTTGCTTGATGCTAGAAGTCGCCAAAAATATCTTGACATGGACTTTTTTATTTTGTGCCGATGTAAAATGCTAACATATTCATATAAAAATTCAGGTATGCACTCTGAATAAACATCAACATGTATACTTTATAATACACTCCACATACTTTTATATAGATATGTAAATACATGTATGGAATAATTCATAAATATCTAAATCTGAGCGTTTTTCAAGTCACGGATCCAAAGACTTATTTTATTAAAAGACTAAGATGATGTATAGGACTATATTTGAATTTCTGATGCACCTACAGAATTATACAGTAACATTCATGTCACAAACAAATAGTATTATATGCTATTTTTAAAATATATGTATTTTTACATCTACACTAGCTGTCGTGTGTGACTCCTAAATCATAATATTGAGCATCTATACCACTGGTCAGATGTTGAAAGGATGTGTTTGCTAACCAGTCTGCACTCATTTGGTTAACTAAACCAAACCAGAGCAAACAGGACGACACACACAAAGACAAGCAGAACAGCACTAGTATGATCAGAGATTAAATAATCAGCTTGAAGTGAAATTTAAAACATGGGGGAAATCATGTCATGCTGGTTTCTATAGTGCAGTCTTTTATAATTAGGTCATGCCAACTACTAGCATCCCTATCCAATAAGACTCTATATATTGTCCAATGAGATAATGCCATGAATGCATGACCCTTAAATATGTCAAGCTGAGTGGACCAGCTAAATATTATTAAAGCTTTGTTTGTTTTAATGTTAAAGAGGATTAAAGTGCCCCTTATCATGCTTTTACAGTTCATGTAGTTTTAAATGAGAAAGTCTGTCATTTATAGCAAATACCATAGTGTTTTTGAACCATTCTATAGTAAAATACTTGGTCACACTATATTTTTATTGTCTGTTTGTTGGATTTAATTTACATTGCATCTACATGCCAACTAATTGTCATTAGATTATAAGTAGATTGTTAGGTTGGGGTTAGGGTAAGTTGACATGTACTTGCAAAGTTCCTTATAGTCAGTTAAATGTCTGTTGAATTTCTGTATCAACAGATATTAAGCAGACAGTCTAATAATACTCAAACGGACCATTAAAATAAAGTGTTACCAAATACTTGAATAAGTCTGTTGTGGAAACGTAACTAATTTACATATTGCCAAAAAAGTGGCCAATTTATATGAATTCATATGATTTAATTCATATGAAAACATTATTTTTAAAGGAAACCATGTACTCAAAATCTACCACTTACAATACCCCTCATTGGGAGATGAGCAAATCATACTAAGACATGCGAATGTGACTGTAAAAACAAATACGAATTAGCCACTAAAACCAAAAATTACTAGTTGCTGTGGGATTGCACAGGGTAATTCTATAGCTGCTGTATTACAGCAACAACTAATATATACAAATGATAAATTACGCTAAGTTCTTTACAACTATAGGGTTTATTATACTACAATACTCTGCAGTTTGCTGTAATAAACACTTAGTATACTACAGTATTAGTACAGTTTCAGTTCACACTTCAGTATAATGTAGCATTCATTAACAGTGTTGTAAATACTATAACATATACAGTATAATACAATTATTTATAGAATGGTACAAAAAAACTACAATATTTGAGATATTGAGCTGCAAAGTTTTTGCATTCCATATAGCAAACAGTATGCGTGTAACATTTGTTTTTAAATAAAAAGTCTAAAAATTTTAACAACTTATAAAAAAAACATCACATAATGTAAATAAGTTGTCATTTATTAAGAATATGTCAATAACCCAATTTTGACAAAATGTCAGATAGAACCTTATAATTCTAGTTGACGAACTAGCTGGTGTGTGGTGTGCGGTCTGGTGCAATATGGCTGCCGTTGCGTCATCCAGGGGGATGCTGCACACTGGTGGCGAATAAGGAGATTTCCCCCAAAAATGTGTCAAGTGCTTTGAGTTTCCAGAAAAGCGCTATATAAATGTAAGGAATGATTAATAATTATTATAATCTTGATTGTATTTGACTATTCAAACACAATAATAGTGGTAAAAAGATGAACTGATCATTGTGTCTTGCTTTTAACGTTCAGATTTGCATTTAATAAATAATTGTAACATCATGCACTTATTGTGCCCTTTACTTTCTCTTTTATTCATGTTTCTTTACTGTTCCTGATAAGGGATCAGCATTTTTACGCAGTCCTACACTACACTCATATGCTGTCAGTGCAAATATCGTAGTACTGGTAGCAAATAAATTAGGAACTGTTTCCAACAATGCTCTTCTTAGTATATCATACAAGAACAACCCTAATTGTAAAGGATGTAAATAAATATGAATCATCCTGTAAAAGCATGTCTCTTCTGTGTAGAAATCACAGGCTATGAGGTAAATACTCACTCATTAGTAACAGCAAATTAGAATTAAGCATTTAATCCAAACTCTTGATCTTAGAAATAAATAAGCCTCAAAAAATAACACAAACTGTACTTGCATACTTGGTTAAGTTCATAAACTGGATTGCTTTAAGACACAATATGTATTTTTTGCCACTAGAGAGCGCATTTTACAACACAAAAAGGTGCATTTTGATGAGAATGCAGAAAGTGTGGAATCACAAATGTGTGTTCGTGTTATTACATCCTATGGGACTTCAGCAGAAATTACCTTCATGGATGAGCAAAAGTTTTCAAAACTTATGGCTGTATGAACACAGCCTTTTGCAATGCTTGCCCCATTTTCAAGTTCTTCTGATTGGTGCACTGCTTTGGAACTGACACTAATGAGCAGCATTGTGTAAAGGTCTTTGCACACTGAAGTCTGAAATTTTCATATGCGATTTGTTGGTATTTAAATCTGAAAAATTTTCACACACAAACTTTTAAGTTAATCATTGTGAAACAATTCACAAAACAATACAAAATGGAGTCTTCGAGACATGAAGATGATTTTGTTGTCTTCTCCCTGCTTAACAAATGAAAGAGGAAATAATGGGTCCATCCCACCAAGGCTGGTTTATACTTGTGCGTCGAACGATCGCCGTGACCCACGGAACCTGCCTTGCTCCTACTGTAGCCATGCATTTATACTTCTGCATGCTGATTGTGTTGCTCTGCAATAAGACTTCCAAAACACTAGCTGGCAGTAGGTTTAAATGTTCCTCTGTGTCAATTTTTTTTGCGGGTGTTTTGTTTTTTCTTAACACTACCAGAAGCTAAAACTTGAACATGAAACAACTTTAATCATAAGGTAAAGAAAACAAAAGTTTACATCTGAAGCTCCTTCACGGGACTCAACACTTGTGAACACTCACTCCATCAGGCTTGTGGTTCTCGGCACCATGCACACTCATAACAGCTACCAAGCCGACAAATCATAGAGCTTGTGCTACATGTCGTTGCAACGTGTAATTACATTTTTTAGAGGTGCGCGTTAGTGTCGCCGTCAGCCACAGAGAAGGCTATGCAACTGCGCAAAGGCTGCGCCGGAACATAAGCATGTGCTTGATGCAGAAGTATAAATCAGCCTTTAGATTGCGGAGAGAGGGAGGAGAGTTCCAACTCCTTGTAAAAGAGCTGCAGGATTAAAACCTGGATCAAAACACCTCTCAAAAAGCATTTTCGGATGCAAAAAAAAACTGAAAAAAAATTCAAAACCGAATCAAACTTTTTATGACGGATGAAAGATTCGGATTCAGCGTGCAATAACCTTAAAAATTTTAAGTTCTTCTTACTTGACATGGCATCTAAAAAATGCGGCACTCATGTACAGCGCTTCAAAAGAAGCAAGCATATCAGTCATGGCCATCTGTCAAACGCATTTACATTGATGACTTTCCAACCACTTTTCAATTGTTTTTCAAAGCAAGAAGTGATCACTGAAGCAATCGCTGTTGAGAGACGCGTGCAATGCAGCAAAAAAGCAGTGAAGCTTTTATAATGCCAGTTGACTGCTTCTGGTTCTTCTGGTGATAAACATAATGAAGCGGGATGAAGTGGCTCTGTTTTATCACACTAAATACATTTTAGGATTCCGTTAAAATGCTATTAATGCAATTTAAACAGGCTTCCAAACATTTGGGATAATGTAAGGACATAAGTCTGCTAAATTTATAACAATGTTCTATGTTTTGTTAATATATTAAGAAAAAAAATCTTACATATTGTGCCTTTAAGCCCAACAACTCCTGATATGCATCATGTATAATGGATGGCAACTCTACAAGAGTGAAGCAGCCCTCTAAACATAAACAAAACAACTCCTCTGTTGACAGTAGCTTAGTTAAAATTGGCAAACATAAGTATTTGGTTGCTGAATGTTACATTTGTCAAACACAGAGAATTCCAAGCATGCCAGATGCCAGAATTTCTGAGACCGAGTTGTGTTCTGTACACACATATTGACAATTTTTAAAATCCACTCCCATAATGTAAATATATTGCACGAGACCTCCAAAACAAAAATTTAGAACTTAAAAAAAAAGCATAATAGGGGCACTTTAAAATCAGTGTGTGTAGTTTTAGAATGTAACGGATGGTCTAACTTTAAGCAAGCTGAAGCCAAATTACACATTTTTTTTAATGAAGAACATTACAAGAGTCTGAAATCGGCATGTGTGAACTGAGTGAGGTTTTCTCAGACAGCGGTGAGGGGTGAAGGGGGAAACTCTGAATTCATGAAGGTGAAGTCTTGGAATTCCTCTTGATTTATTGCGGCAAGAACATCAGGGTCAGAAGGTGTGAGGGTGGACGAGGTGGATGTGAAAAACTTATCAAAGTTCTCTCCTTTTTTGCCCCCCTGTGAGAATAACAAAACAAAATCAGCAAGGCTACGCTTAATTCTATTAAATATTACACAAATAAAATACATGCTGTTGACGTCAGTTCAGTGCTGTGAACTCAGAGTACCTCCTCTTATTTGCTGTACTCACATACATTCGCATGCCGTGATGACGCCATAGATTAGCATGAGTAATATGAGGAAAGAGCTACAGGCATAGAGGGTCAGACTTATTTTTGTCTGCTGTCTTTGCAAGACAAAATAACACTAGTTAATATGAAAGCACACATGCCCAGATGCATGCTGAAAATAATGAGGAGGAGCAGGGAGAGGGCATTAATAACTTTCCAGTATGATTAAAATAACAAAAACCAAATAGGCACACGTACTATACAACACTTATCTCCAGACAAAATAGCTACCTGTCTGTCTGTCTGTCTGTCTGTCTGTCTGTTGTCTGTCTGTCTGTCCGTCCGTCCGTCCGTCCGTCCGTCCGTCCGTCCGTCCATCTGTCTGTCTGTCTATGTATCTATCTAGAAGACGTCAACCGCAGTGTGGCCTTCAGATTAAT
This sequence comes from Danio aesculapii, assembly GCF_903798145.1. Classification (NCBI taxonomy): domain Eukaryota; kingdom Metazoa; phylum Chordata; class Actinopteri; order Cypriniformes; family Danionidae; genus Danio; species Danio aesculapii. Next base: position 38,974,147 of record NC_079450.1, on the reverse strand, counting down.
TTAAGAACTGTGTGTTGAGAGCTTTGTGGGAATGAGTGTCATTGGCCAAGCAGTTGCATCCGAACCTAATGCTCGGTTCACACCAAACACAGAGAATAGCGTCACTTGCTCTAGTTTACTCACGGGATGATTTTAGCTCAAGTTTAAAATCTTTTGAACTTACATGTAAGATCTGATTGAGGTGGATTCAACGTGTTTACATTGACTTTGTATACTATTTACTGCAAATACTGTACTTAATTCAACGTTTTGTGTGAACTTAGCATTACATCAAGTCAGATACTGTGGCGTGAAGTAAGTTGCCACTAACTCTATGTCATGACATTGTAGACAAAATTATGCTGAAAGCAAGGTAAAAAAACACAAGGTCCATAAAGACATGGATGAACGAGTTTGACTTTGAGTCCTGACCTCATCCCGACGGAACACCTTTAGCATGGATTAG